>NW_025746001.1:5000-40000 GCF_021184085.1 Oncorhynchus gorbuscha | reverse complement strand
GAGACACATTGATTTAAGGCATCGGTCACAAAAAAGTCCTGAAGAGGAGTTCAATTAATTGTGCCTCAGTCTGTTTCCCAAATGGCACCCTATTCCCTATGTGGGCCCTGGTCAAAAGTAGTGCACTATTTAAGGAATCAGGTGCAATTTGGGACACACTTTCAAGTTCAACCTATATCTGTGAAGCGTTGCCTATTCCCTACATAGTGCACTACTACTCCCTTACAAACAACAACCATATTCCCTACATAGTGCACTACTACTCCCTTACAAACAACAACCCTATTCCCTACATAGTGCCCTACTACTCCCTTACAAACAACAACCCTATTCCCTACATAGTGCACTACTACTCCCTTACAAACAACAACCCTATTCCCTACATAGTGCACTACTACTCCCTTACAAACAACAACCCTATTCCCTACATAGTGCCCTACTACTCCCTTACAAACAACAACCCTATTCCCTACATAGTGCCCTACTACTCCCTTACAAACAACAACCCTATTCCCTACATAGTGCACTACTACTCCCTTACAAACAACAACCCTATTCCCTACATAGTGCACTACTGCTCCTTTACAAACAACAACCCTATTCCCGACATAGTGCACTACTACTCCTTTACAAACAACAACCCTATTCCCTACATAGTGCACTACTTTTGGCCAGTGTTAAAGGGGGACTAGAGTAGTATTTGAGACACTGACAGCGATAGATTAGCAGTAGATTCAGTTTTAATTTCTTGCAGACCCCCTCCTCCTCGCCCCCCCCCCTCCCCTCAGAAGAGGGTGCACTTCTTGCGCCTCTTTTTGATTGGTGGCGGGCACAGGACGGCCCGGATGGCCTCGTCGAAAACCGTCTTCAGCCCCCTCTGGGTCAGGGCTGAGCACTCCAGGTACTTCACCGCACCTGTAGGGGTGACAGCCAATCAGAGAAGGGGATGAGGACAGACACACACATCCAATTGGTCAGTCAGAAACTTGGGACTCAAAAATAGGTGAGTTCACCTAGAGCTCAAAGAAGCTGTCAGAAACACATTCAAACACACTACATCCTCGCTCTCGTTCTCAAACTACAACACCACCCTCCACAGACACCCAGCTATCTCCCGTGCCATGGCCAGGCCCTGAGGGTAGGTGATTGGGGACAACTTCTAAAACACCACCCTCCACAGACACCCACCTATCTCCCGTGCATGGCCAGGCCCTGAGGGTAGGTGATTGGGGACAACTTCTAAAACACCACCCTCCACAGACACCCACCTATCTCCCGTGCCATGGCCAGGCCCTGAGGTTAGGTGATTGGGGACAACTTCTAAAACACCACCCTCCACAGACACCCACCTATCTCCCGTGCCATGGCCAGGCCCTGAGGGTAGGTGATTGGGGACAACTTCTTGTCCCTCAGCCTCTCAATAGTGTCCTTGTCGTCCCTCAGGTCCAGCTTCGTGCCCACCAGGATGATGGGGGTGTTGGGGCAGTGGTGACGCACTTCCGGGTACCACTGTTCAAGGTCACATAGAGGTCAAAGGTCAAGGGTTCATTTTCATTTAATTTGAACCTTTATTGAACTAGGCAAGTCAGTTAAGAACAAATTATTATTTACAATGACGGCCTACCCCGGGCCAAACCCAGACGACACTGGGCCAATTGTACGCCGCCCTATGGGACTCCCAATCATGTCCGGTTGTGATACAGCCTGGATTCGAACCAGGGTGTCTGTCGTGACGCCTCTACCACTGAGATGCAGTGCCTTAGACCATCATTGTAAACAATAATTTGTTCTTAACTGACTTGCCTAGTTACATTTTTTTAAATGTAATAAAAATTAACCCTTGACCTCTATGTGACCTTGAACAGTGGTACCCGGAAGTGCCACTGTTAAGATCATGAAGGTCAAAGGGTTATAAGGTCTTAAAGGTCGACCTACATAAAGAGGTTGCGGAGTTGGGCCAACAGCCCCAACAGCAACATGAATAAACACAATGTAACACTGTACAATGTAGAGCTGACCATATTAGAGATATGACTGTACAATGTGGAGCTGACCATAGAGATATTACTGTACAATGTGGAGCTGACCATATTAGAGATATTACTGTACAATGTGGAGCTGACCATATTAGAGATATGACTGTACAATGTGGAGCTGACCATAGAGATATTACTGTACAATGTGGAGCTGACCATATTAGAGATATTACTGTACAATGTGGAGCTGACCATATTAGAGATATGACTGTACAACGTGGAGCTGACTATATTAGAGATATTACTGTACAATGTGGAGCTGACCATATTAGAGATATGACTGTACAATGTGGAGCTGACCATATTAGAGATATTACTGTACAACGTGGAGCTGACTATATTAGAGATATTACTGTACAATGTGGAGCTGACCATATTAGAGATATGACTGTACAATGTGGAGCTGACCATATTAGAGATATTACTGTACAATGTGGAGCTGACTATATTAGAGATATTACTGTACAATGTGGAGCTGACCATAGAGATATTACTGTACAATGTGGAGCTGACCATATTAGAGATATGACTGTACAATGTGGAGCTGACCATATTAGAGATATGACTGTACAATGTAGAGCTGACCATATTAGAGATATTACTGTACAATGTGGAGCTGACCATATTAGAGATATTACTGTACAATGTGGAGCTGACCATATTAGAGATATTACTGTACAATGTAGAGCTGACCATATTAGAGATATTACTGTACAATGTGGAGCTGACCATATTAGAGATATTACTGTACAATGTAGAGCTGACCATATTAGAGATATGACTGTACAATGTGGAGTTGACTATATTAGAGATATTACTGTACAATGTGGAGCTGACCATAGAGATATTACTGTACAATGTGGAGCTGACCATATTAGAGATATGACTGTACAATGTGGAGCTGACCATATTAGAGATATGACTGTACAATGTGGAGCTGACTATATTAGAGATATGACTGTACAATGTGGAGCTGACCATATTAGAGATATGACTGTACAATGTGGAGCTGACCATAGAGATATTACTGTACAATGTGGAGCTGACCATATTAGAGATATGACTGTACAATGTGGAGCTGACCATATTAGAGATATGACTGTACAATGTGGAGCTGACCATATTAGAGATATTACTGTACAACGTGGAGCTGACCATATTAGAGATATTACTGTACAACGTGGAGCTGACCATATTAGAGATATGACTGTACAATGTGGAGCTGACCATATTAGAGATATTACTGTACAACGTGGAGCTGACCATATTAGAGATATTACTGTACAACGTGGAGCTGACCATATTAGAGATATGACTGTACAATGTGGAGCTGACCATATTAGAGATATTACTGTACAACGTGGAGCTGACCATATTAGAGATATTACTGTACAATGTGGAGCTGACTATATTAGAGATATTACTGTACAACGTGGAGCTGACCATATTAGAGATATTACTGTACAACGTGGAGCTGACTATATTAGAGATATGACTGTACAACGTGGAGCTGACTATATTAGAGATATTACTGTACAACGTGGAGCTGACTATATTAGAGATATGACTGTACAACGTGGAGCTGACTATATTAGAGATATTACTGTACAACGTGGAGCTGACTATATTAGAGATATTACTGTACAACGTGGAGCTGACTATATTAGAGATATGACTGTACAACGTGGAGCTGACTATATTAGAGATATTACTGTACAACGTGGAGCTGACTATATTAGAGATATTACTGTACAACGTGGAGCTGACCATATTAGAGATATGACTGTACAACGTGGAGCTGACCATATTAGAGATATGACTGTACAACGTGGAGCTGACCATATTAGAGATATGACTGTACAATGTGGAGCTGACCATATTAGAGTTATGACTGTACAACGTGGAGCTGACTATATTCGAGATATTACTGTACAATGTGGAGCTGACCATATTAGAGATATTACTGTACAATGTGGAGCTGACCATATTAGAGATATGACTGTACAATGTGGAGCTGACCATATTAGAGAAATGACTGTACAACGTGGAGCTGACCATATTAGAGATATTACTGTACAACGTGGAGCTGACCATATTAGAGATATTACTGTACAATGTGGAGCTGACCATATTAGAGATATGACTGTACAATGTGGAGCTGACCATATTAGAGATATGACTGTACAATGTGGAGCTGACCATATTAGAGATATGACTGTACAACGTGGAGCTGACCATATTAGAGATATGACTGTACAATGTGGAGCTGACTATATTAGAGATATTACCATCACTGTTATTTAGCAGGGCGATAGAGATATGACTGTACAATGTGGAGCTGACTATATTAGAGATATTACCATCACTGTTATTTAGCAGGGCGATAGAGACACTCACCTTAGCTCTGACGTTCTCAAAGGAGGCAGGGCTCACCAGAGAGAAGCATGTCAAGAACACGTCCTGTTTCGGACAACACACAGAAAACAGACAGTATATTAAACAGGCTGACTAAACAAGAGACACTGCATGGAAAAACAATGAGTGACTCTCTAGGTTCTGTATAGAATAGGACAGCAGCTGGAGAGACTACAGGGTGAGTTGGACTCTGTGAATCAGTGACTCTCTAGGTTCTGTATAGAATAGGACAGCAGCTGGAGAGACTACAGGGTGAGTTGGACTCTGTGAATCAGTGACTCTCTAGGTTCTGTATAGAATAGGACAGCAGCTGGAGAGACTACAGGGTGAGTTGGACTCTGTGACTCAGTGACTCTCTAGGTTCTGTATAGAATAGGACAGCAGCTGGAGAGACTACAGGGTGAGTTGGACTCTGTGAATCAGTGACTCTCTAGGTTCTGTATAGAATAGGACAGCAGCTGGAGAGACTACAGGGTGAGTTGGACTCTGTGACTCAGTGACTCTCTAGGTTCTGTATAGAATAGGACAGCAGCTGGAGAGACTACAGGGTGAGTTGGACTCTGTGACTCAGTGACTCTCTAGGTTCTGTATAGAATAGGACAGCAGCTGGAGAGACTACAGGGTGAGTTGGACTCTGTGACTCTCTAGGTTCTGTATAGAATAGGACAGCAGCTGGAGAGACTACAGGGTGAGTTGGACTCTGTGACTCAGTGACTCTCTAGGTTCTGTATAGAATAGGACAGCAGCTTGAGAGACTACAGGGTGAGTTGGACTCTGTGATTTCTGTGACTCAGTGACTCTCTAGGTTCTGTATAGAAAGAGACTACAGGGTGAGTTGGACTCTGTGATTTCTGTGACTCAGTGACTCTAGGTTCTGTATAGAAAGAGACTACAGGGTGAGTTGGACTCTGTGATTTCTGTGAATCAGTGACTCTCTAGGTTCTGTATAGAATAGGACAGCAGCTGGAGAGACTACAGGGTGAGTTGGACTCTGTGACTCAGTGACTCTCTAGGTTCTGTATAGAATAGGACAGCAGCTGGAGAGACTACAGGGTGAGTTGGACTCTGTGACTCAGTGACTCTCTAGGTTCTGTATAGAATAGGACAGCAGCTTGAGAGACTAAAGTATGCGTTGGTATTCAGAGCAGGTACGGGAGGGAGCCTTACATAGGAGCTGGAGGAGTCTGGAGCTGGGGCCTCGCAATGCAACAGCAGTGTGTGTTTGTTTGTGTGTGTGTGTGTTTGTGTGTGTGCAGGGGTTCCTCTGGACAGGGAGGCAGACAAGATGTGTTAATGAGGCAGACAGGATGTATTAATGAGGCAGACAGGATGTATTAATGAGACAGACAGGATGTATTAATGAGGCAGACAGGATGTATTAATGAGGCAGACAGGATGTATTAATGAGGCAGACAGGGTGTATTAATGAGGCAGACAGGATGTATTAATGAGGCAGACAGGATGTGTTAATGAGGCAGACAGGATGTGTTAATGAGGCAGACAGGATGTGTTAATGAGGCAGACAGGATGTGTTAATGAGGCAGACAGGATGTATTAATGAGGCAGACAGGATGTGTTAATGAGGCAGACAGGATGTGTTAATGAGGCAGACAGGATGTATTAATGAGGCAGACAGGATGTATTAATGAGGCAGACAGGATGTGTTAATGAGGCAGACAGGATGTATTAATGAGGCAGACAGGATGTATTAATGAGGCAGACAGGATGTATTAATGAGGCAGACAGGATGTAGGCAGACAGAATGTGTTAATGAGGCAGACAGGATGTGTTAATGAGGCAGACAGGATGTGTTAATGAGGCAGACAGGATGTAGGCAGACAGGATGTGTTAATGAGGCAGACAGAATGTAGGCAGACAGGATGTAGGCAGACAGGATGTGTTAATGAGGCAGACAGGATGTAGGCAGACAGGATGTAGGCAGACAGGATGTGTTAATGAGGCAGACAGGATGTGTTAATGAGGCAGACAGGATGTGTTAATGAGGCAGACAGGATGTATTCATGAGGCAGACAGGATGTATTAATGAGACAGACAGGATGTGTTAATGAGGCAGACAGGATGTATTAATGAGACAGACAGGATGTATTCATGAGGCAGACAGGATGTATTAATGAGGCAGACAGGATGTAGGCAGACAGGATGTGTTAATGAGGCAGACAGAATGTGTTAATGAGGCAGACAGGATGTGTTAATGAGGCAGACAGGATGTAGGCAGACAGGATGTAGGCAGACAGGATGTAGGCAGACAGGATGTGTTAATGAGGCAGACAGAATGTAGGCAGACAGGATGTAGGCAGACAGGATGTGTTAATGAGGCAGACAGGATGTGTTAGGCAGACAGGATGTAGGCAGACAGGATGTGTTAATGAGGCAGACAGGATGTGTTAATGAGGCAGACAGGATGTGTTAATGAGGCAGACAGGATGTATTAATGAGGCAGACAGGATGTATTAATGAGGCAGACAGGATGTATTAATGAGACAGACAGGATGTATTAATGAGGCAGACAGGATGTATTAATGAGACAGACAGGATGTATTCATGAGGCAGACAGGATGTATTAATGAGACAGACAGGATGTATTCATGAGGCAGACAGGATGTATTCATGAGGCAGACAGGATGTGTTAATGAGGCAGACAGGATGTATTCATGAGGCAGACAGGATGTGTTAATGAGACAGACAGGATGTGTTAATGAGCAGACAGGATGTAGGCAGACAGGATGTGTTAATGAGGCAGACAGGATGTATTAATGAGGCAGACAGGATGTATTAATGAGACAGACAGGATGTATTAATGAGGCAGACAGGATGTATTAATGAGGCAGACAGGATGTATTAATGAGGCAGACAGGATGTATTAATGAGGCAGACAGGATGTATTAATGAGGCAGACAGGATGTGTTAATGAGGCAGACAGGATGTATTAATGAGGCAGACAGGATGTATTAATGAGGCAGACAGGATGTATTAATGAGGCAGACAGGATGTATTAATGAGGCAGACAGGATGTATTAATGAGACAGACAGGATGTATTAATGAGGCAGACAGGATGTATTAATGAGGCAGACAGGATGTATTAATGAGGCAGACAGGATGTATTAATGAGGCAGACAGGATGTATTAATGAGGCAGACAGGATGTGTTAATGAGGCAGACAGGATGTGTTAATGAGGCAGACAGGATGTATTAATGAGGCAGACAGGATGTATTCAATGAGGCAGACAGGATGTATTAATGAGGCAGACAGGATGTATTAATGAGGCAGACAGGATGTATTAATGAGGCAGACAGGATGTATTAATGAGGCAGACAGGATGTATTAATGAGGCAGACAGGATGTATTAATGAGGCAGACAGGATGTATTAATGAGACAGACAGGATGTATTAATGAGGCAGACAGGATGTATTAATGAGGCAGACAGGATGTATTAATGAGACAGACAGGATGTATTAATGAGGCAGACAGGATGTATTAATGAGGCAGACAGGATGTATTAATGAGGCAGACAGGATGTATTAATGAGGCAGACAGGATGTATTAATGAGGCAGACAGGATGTATTAATGAGGCAGACAGGATGTGTTAATGAGGCAGACAGGATGTGTTAATGAGGCAGACAGGATGTGTTAATGAGGCAGACAGGATGTGTTAATGAGGCAGACAGGATGTATTAATGAGGCAGACAGGATGAGGCAGACAGGATGTGTTAATGAGGCAGACAGGATGTATTAATGAGGCAGACAGGATGTGTTAATGAGGCAGACAGGATGTGTTAATGAGGCAGACAGGATGTATTAATGAGGCAGACAGGATGTATTAATGAGGCAGACAGGATGTATTAATGAGGCAGACAGGATGTGTTAATGAGGCAGACAGGATGTATTAATGAGGCAGACAGGATGTATTAATGAGGCAGACAGGATGTATTAATGAGGCAGACAGGATGTATTAATGAGGCAGACAGGATGTGTTAATGAGACAGACAGGATGTATTAATGAGGCAGACAGGATGTATTAATGAGGCAGACAGGATGTATTAATGAGGCAGACAGGATGTATTAACAGGATGAGGCAGACAGGATGTATTAATGAGGCAGACAGGATGTATTAATGAGGCAGACAGGATGTATTAATGAGACAGACAGGATGTATTAATGAGGCAGACAGGATGTATTAATGAGGCAGACAGGATGTACATGGATGTATTAATGAGGCAGACAGGATGTATTAATGAGGCAGACAGGATGTATTAATGAGGCAGACAGGATGTGTTAATGAGGCAGACAGGATGTGTTAATGAGGCAGACAGGATGTGTTAATGAGGCAGACAGGATGTATTAATGAGGCAGACAGGATGTGTTAATGAGGCAGACAGGATGTGTTAATGAGGCAGACAGGATGTATTAATGAGGCAGACAGGATGTGTTAATGAGGCAGACAGGATGTGTTAATGAGGCAGACAGGATGTATTAATGAGGCAGACAGGATGTATTAATGAGGCAGACAGGATGTATTAATGAGGCAGACAGGATGTGTTAATGAGACAGACAGGATGTATTAATGAGGCAGACAGGATGTATTAATGAGGCAGACAGGATGTATTAATGAGGCAGACAGGATGTATTAATGAGGCAGACAGGATGTATTAATGAGGCAGACAGGATGTGTTAATGAGACAGACAGGATGTATTAATGAGGCAGACAGGATGTATTAATGAGGCAGACAGGATGTATTAATGAGGCAGACAGGATGTATTAATGAGGCAGACAGGATGTGTTAATGAGGCAGACAGGATGTGTTAATGAGGCAGACAGGATGTGTTAATGAGGCAGACAGGATGTATTCATGAGGCAGACAGGATGTGTTAATGAGGCAGACAGGATGTATTAATGAGACAGACAGGATGTATTAATGAGGCAGACAGGATGTATTAATGAGGCAGACAGGATGTATTAATGAGGCAGACAGGATGTATTAATGAGGCAGACAGGATGTATTAATGAGGCAGACAGGATGTATTAATGAGACAGACAGGATGTATTAATGAGGCAGACAGGATGTGTTAATGAGGCAGACAGGATGTATTAATGAGGCAGACAGGATGTATTAATGAGGCAGACAGGATGTATTAATGAGGCAGACAGGATGTGTTAATGAGACAGACAGGATGTATTAATGAGGCAGACAGGATGTATTAATGAGGCAGACAGGATGTATTAATGAGGCAGACAGGATGTATTAATGAGGCAGACAGGATGTGTTAATGAGGCAGACAGGATGTGTTAATGAGGCAGACAGGATGTGTTAATGAGGCAGACAGGATGTATTCATGAGGCAGACAGGATGTATTCATGAGGCAGACAGGATGTGTTAATGAGGCAGACAGGATGTATTAATGAGACAGACAGGATGTATTAATGAGGCAGACAGGATGTATTAATGAGGCAGACAGGATGTATTAATGAGGCAGACAGGATGTATTAATGAGGCAGACAGGATGTATTCATGAGGCAGACAGGATGTATTAATGAGACAGACAGGATGTATTAATGAGGCAGACAGGATGTGTTAATGAGGCAGACAGGATGTGTTAATGAGGCAGACAGGATGTGTTAATGAGGCAGACAGGATGTGTTAATGAGGCAGACAGGATGTATTAATGAATCAGACAGGATGAGGCAGACAGGATGTGTTAATGAGGCAGACAGGATGTATTAATGAGGCAGACAGGATGTGTTAATGAGGCAGACAGGATGTATTCATGAGGCAGACAGGATGAGGCAGACAGGATGTGTTAATGAGGCAGACAGGATGTATTAATGAGGCAGACAGGATGTGTTAATGAGGCAGACAGGATGTATTCATGAGGCAGACAGGATGTATTAATGAGACAGACAGGATGTATTAATGAGGCAGACAGGATGTGTTAATGAGGCAGACAGGATGTATTAATGAGGCAGACAGGATGTATTAATGAGGCAGACAGGATGTATTAATGAGGCAGACAGGATGTATTAATGAGGCAGACAGGATGTGTTAATGAGGCAGACAGGATGTGTTAATGAGGCAGACAGGATGTGTTAATGAGGCAGACAGGATGTGTTAATGAGGCAGACAGGATGTGTTAATGAGGCAGACAGGATGTATTAATGAGGCAGACAGGATGAGGCAGACAGGATGTGTTAATGAGGCAGACAGGATGTATTAATGAGGCAGACAGGATGTGTTAATGAGGCAGACAGGATGTATTAATGAGGCAGACAGGATGAGGCAGACAGGATGTGTTAATGAGGCAGACAGGATGTATTAATGAGGCAGACATGATGTGTTAATGAGGCAGACAGGATGTATTCATGAGGCAGACAGGATGTATTAATGAGGCAGACAGGATGTGTTAATGAGGCAGACAGGATGTGTTAATGAGGCAGACAGGATGTATTAATGAGGCAGACAGGATGTATTAATGAGGCAGACAGGATGTGTTAATGAGGCAGACAGGATGTATTAATGAGGCAGACAGGATGTGTTAATGAGGCAGACAGGATGTATTAATGAGGCAGACAGGATGTATTAATGAGGCAGACAGGATGTATTAATGAGGCAGACAGGATGTATTAATGAGGCAGACAGGATGTATTAATGAGGCAGACAGGATGTATTAATGAGGCAGACAGGATGTGTTAATGAGGCAGACAGGATGTGTTAATGAGGCAGACAGGATGTAGACAGACAGGATGTATTAATGAGGCAGACAGGATGTATTAATGAGGCAGACAGGATGTATTAATGAGGCAGACAGGATGTATTAATGAGGCAGACAGGATGTGTTAATGAGGCAGACAGGATGTGTTAATGAGGCAGACAGGATGTAGACAGACAGGATGTATTAATGAGGCAGACAGGATGTGTTAATGAGGCAGACAGGATGTATTAATGAGGCAGACAGGATGTGTTCATGTGGTATAACAACACCACTCAGTAATCCTGGTGGTTGGCCTGTCACTGGTCTGACTACTATATATTTTTCTATTTTGCCTTTATTTAACCAGGTCGGCCAGTTGAGAAAAAGTTCTCATTTACAACTGCGACCTGGCCAAGATAAAGCAAAGCAGTTCGACACATACAACAACACAGACTTACACATGGAGTAAAGTATAAACAAGTCTATATACGATGTGAGCAAATGAGGTGAGATAAGGGAGGTAAAGGCAAAAAAGGCCATGGTGGCAAAGTAAATACAATATAGCAAGTAAAACACTGGAATGGTAGTTTTGCAATGGAAGAATGTGAAAAGTAGAGATAGAAATAATGGGGTGCAAAGGAGCAAAATAAATAAATTTATAAAATAAATACAGTTGGGAAAGAGGTAGTTGTTTGGGCTAAATTATAGGTGGGCTATGTACAGATGCAGTAATCTGTGAGCTGCTCTGACAGTTGGTGCTTAAAGCTAGTGAGGGAGATAAGTGTTTCCAGTTTCAGAGATTTTTGTAGTTCGTTCCAGTCATTGGCAGCAGAGAACTGGAAGGAGAGGCGGCCAAAGAAAGAATTGGTTTTGGGTGGTGACTAGAGAGATATACCTGCTGGAGCGCATGCTACAGGTGGGAGATGCTATGGTGACCAGCAAGCTGAGATAAGGGGGGACTTTACCTAGCAGGGTCTTGTAGATGACATGGAGCCAGTGGGTTTGGCGACGAGTATGAAGCAAAGGCCAGCCAACAAGAGCGTACAGGTCGCAATGGTGGGTAGTATATGGGGCTTTGGTGACAAAACAGATTGCACTGTGATAGACTGCATCCAATTTGTTGAGTAGGGTATTGGAGGCTATTTTGTAAATGACATCGCCGAAGTCGAGGATTGGTAGGATGGTCAGTTTTACAAGGGTATGTTTGGCAGCATGAGTGAATGATGCTTTGTTGTGAAATAGGAAGCCAATTCTAGATTTAACTTTGGATTGGAGATGTTTGATATGGGTCTGGAAGGAGAGTTTACAGTCTAACCAGACACCTGGGTATTTGTAGTTGTCCACGTATTCTAAGTCAGAGCTGTCCAGAGTAGTGATGTTGGACAGGCGGGCAGGTGCAGGGGATGACCGTAGTTGCTTTCCAATCTTTGGGGATCTCAGACTATACGAAAGAGAGGTTGAACAGGCTAGTAATAGGGGTTGCAACAATTTCGGTGGATAATTTTAAAAAGAGAGGGTCCAGATTGTCTAGCACAGTTGATTTGTAGGGATTCAGATTTTGCAGCTCTTTCAGGACATCAGCTGTCTGGATTTGGGTGAAGGAGAAGCTGGGGGGGCTTGGGCAAGTTTCTGCTGAGAGTGCAGAGCTGTTGGCCGGGGTTGGGCTCGCCAGGTGGAAAGCTAGGCCAGCCGTAGAAAAGTGCTTGTTGAAATTATTGATTATCGTAGATTTATCAGTGGTGACAGTGTTTCCTAGCCTCAGAGCAGTGGGCAGCTGGGAGGAGGTTGTCATGCAGGTGATAGAGGACCCAAAAGCGACTTAACAGAAACAGAGTTTATTCAAGTCCAAACAGGGAATAACAGAAATCCTCTAGTCTGTAGAGGGGAATAACAAGAGAAGCGGCCACAGACTGCAGGTCGCTTCGGGTAGGCGCAGGCCGTAGTTGACAGAGACACCTGCTCACACGCAGCATCTGATGAAGGCAAAAAACACGACAGGACAGGGCGAAACACAATCACAGCACGGTGAATACTAAACAAGGAACCGACGGGACAGGAACGGAACACAAAGGAATAAATAGGGACTCTAATCAGGGGAAAGGATCGGGAACAGGTGTGGGAAGACTAAATGATGATTAGGGGAATAGGAACAGCTGGGAGCAGGAACGGAACGATAGAGAGAAGAGAGAGCGAGAGAGTGAGAGAGGGAGGGGGAGAGAGAGGGATAGAAAGAGGGAAAGAACCTAACAAGACCAGCAGAGGGAAACGAATAGAATGGGGAGCACAGGGACAAGACATGATAATAAATGACAAACATGACAGTACCCCCACTCACCGAGCGCCTCCTGGCGCACTCGAGGAGGAATCCTGGCGGCAACGGAGGAAATCATCGATGAGTGAACGGTCCAGCACGTCCCGAGACGGAACCCAACTCCTCTCCTCAGGACCGTAACCCTCCCAATCCACTAAGTATTGGTGAACCCCGTCCCCGAGAACGCATGTCCATGATCTTATGTACCTTGTAAATAGGTGCGCTCGACAAGGACGGGAGGGGGGAGGGAAGACGAACGGGGGTGCGAAGAAAGGGCTTAACACAGGAGACATGGAAGACAGGATGGACGCGACGAAGATGTCGCGGAAGAAGCAGTCGCACAGCGACAGGATTGACGACCTAGGAGACACGGAACGGACCAATGAACCGCGGAGTCAACTTACGAGAAGCTGTCGTAAGAGGAAGGTTGCGAGTGGAAAGCCACACTCTCTGGCCGCAACAATACCTTGGACTCTTAATCCTGCGTTTATTGGCGGCTCTCACAGTCTTCCCCGCAGACAAAGGCAGACCGGTAATGAAGTCTAAGGCGATGTGAGACCATGGTTGAGAAGGAATGGGGAGCGGTCTGAGACGACCGGCAGGAGGAGAGTTACCCGACTTAGTCTGCGCGCAGTCCGAACAAGCAGCCACGAAACGGCGCGTGTCACGCTCCTGAGTCGGCCACCAAAAGCGCTGGCGAATAGACGCAAGAGTGCCTCGAACACCGGGATGACCAGCTAACTTGGCAGAGTGAGCCCACTGAAGAACAGCCAGACGAGTGGAAACAGGAACGAAAAGGAGGTTACTAGGACAAGCGCGCGCGACGCAGTGTGCGTGAGTGCTTGCTTAACCTGTCCTTCAATTCCCCAGACTGTTAACCCGACAACACGCCCATAAGGAAGAATCCCCTCGGGATCAGTAGAAGCCACAGAAGAACTAAACAGACGGGATAAGGCATCAGGCTTGGTGTTCCTGCTACCCGGACGGTAAGAAATCACAAACTCGAAACGAGCGAAAAACAACGCCCAACGAGCTTGACGGGCATTAAGTCGTTTGGCAGAACGGATGTACTCAAGGTTCTTATGGTCTGTCCAAACGACAAAAGGAACGGTCGCCCCCTCCAACCACTGTCGCCATTCGCCTAGGGCTAAGCGGATGGCGAGCAGTTCACGGTTACCCACATCATAGTTGCGCTCAGATGGCGACAGGCGATGAGAAAAATAAGCGCAAGGATGAACCTTATCGTCAGACTGGAAGCGCTGGGATAGAATGGCTCCCACGCCTACCTCTGAAGCGTCAACCTCGACAATGAATTGTCTAGTGACGTCAGGAGTAACGAGGATAGGAGCGGACGTAAAACGTTCTTTTAGAAGATCAAAAGCTCCCTGGGCGGAACCGGACCACTTAAAACACGTCTTGACAGAAGTAAGAGCTGTGAGAGGGGCAGCAACTTGACCGAAATTACGAATGAAACGCCGATAGAAATTAGCGAAACCTAAAAAGCGCTGCAACTCGACACGTGACCTTGGAACGGGCCAATCACTGACAGCTTGGACCTTAGCGGAATCCATCTGAATGCCTTCAGCGGAAATAACGGAACCGAGAAAAGTAACGGAGGAGACATGAAAAGAGCACTTCTCAGCCTTTACGTAGAGACAATTCTCTAAAAGGCGCTGTAGAACACGTCGAACGTGCTGAACATGAATCTCGAGTGACGGAGAAAAAATCAGGATATCGTCAAGATAGACAAAAACAAAGATGTTCAGCATGTCTCTCAGAACATCATTAACTAATGTCTGATAAAACAGCTGGCGCATTGGCGAGACCGAACGGCAGAACCCGGTACTCAAAATGCCCTAACGGAGTGTTAAACGCCGTTTTCCACTCGTCCCCCTCTCTGATGCGCACGAGATGGTAAGCGTTACGAAGGTCCAACTTAGTAAAGCACCTGGCTCCCTGCAGAATCTCGAAGGCTGATGACATAAGGGGAAGCGGATAACGATTCTTAACCGTTATGTCATTCAGCCCTCGATAATCCACGCAGGGCGCAGAGTACCGTCCTTCTTCTTAACAAAAGAACCCCGCCCCGGCCGGAGAAGAAGAAGGCACTATGGTACCGGCGTCAAGAGACACAGACAAATAATCCTCGAGAGCCTTACGTTCGGGAGCCGACAGAGAGTATAGTCTACCTCGAGGAGGAGTGGTCCCCGGAAGGAGATCAATACTACAATCATACGACCGGTGAGGAGGAAGGGAGTTGGCTCGGGACCGACTGAAGACCGTGCGCAGATCATGATATTCCTCCGGCACTCCTGTCAAATCGCCAGGTTCCTCCTGAGAAGTAGGAACAGAAGAAACGGGAGGGATGGCAGACATTAAACACTTCACATGACAAGAAACGTTCCAGGATAGGATAGAATTACTAGACCAATTAATAGAAGGATTATGACATACTAGCCAGGGATGACCCAAAACAACAGGTGTAAACGGTGAACGGAAAATCAAAAAGAAATAGTCTCACTGTGGTTACCAGATACTGTGAGAGTTAAAGGTAGTGTCTCAAATTTGATACTGGGAAGATGACTACCATCTAAGGCAAACATGGGCGTAGGCTTGTCTAACGGTCTGAAAGGAATGTTATGTTTCCGAACCCATGCTTCGTCCATGAAACAACCCTCAGCCCCAGAGTCAATCAAGGCACTGCATGTAGCACCCGAACCGGTCCAGCGTAGATGGACCGACATAGTAGTACAAGATCTAGATGAAGAGACCTGAGTAGTAGCGCTCACCAGTAGCCCTCCGCTTACTGATGGGCTCTGGCCTCTTACTGGACATGAATTAACAAAATGTCCAGCAACTCCGCAATAGAGGCACAGGCGGTTGGTGATCCTCCGTTCCCTCTCCTTAGTCGAGATGCGAATCCCTCCCAGCTGCATGGGCTCAGTCTCAAAGCCAGAGGAGGGAGATGGTTGCGATGCGGAGCAGGGAAACACCGTTGATGCGAGCTCTCTTCCACGAGCCCGGTGACGAAGATCTACCCGTCGTTCTATGCGGATGGCGAGAGCAATCAAAGAGTCCACATCTGAAGGAACCTCCCGGGAGAGAATCTCATCCTTAACCACTGCGTGGAGCCCCTCCAGAAAACGAGCGAGCAGCGCCGGCTCGTTCCACTCACTAGAGGCAGCAAGAGTGCGAAACTCAATAGAATAATCCGTTATGGACCGTTCACCTTGGCATAAGGAAGCCAGGGCCCTAGAAGCCTCCCTACCAAAAACTGAACGGTCAAAAACCCGAATCATCTCCTCTTTAAAGTTCTGGAACTTGTTAGAGCAATCAGCCCTTGCCTCCCAGATAGCTGTGCCCCATTCTCGAGCCCGGCCAGTAAGGAGTGAAATGACGTAAGCAACCCGAGCTCTCTCTCTAGAGTATGTGTTGGGTTGGAGAGAGAACACAATCTCACACTGCGTGAGAAAGGAGCGGCACTCAGTGGGCTGCCCGGAGTAGCAAGGTGGGTTATTAACCCTAGGTTCTGGAGGCTCGGCAGGCCAGGAAGTAACAGGTGGCACGAGACGTAGACTCTGGAACTGTCCAGAGAGGTCGGAAACCTGAGCGGCCAGGTTCTCCACGGCATGGCGAGCAGCAGACAATTCCTGCTCGTGTCTGCCGAGCATGGCTCCTTGGATCTTGACGGCAGTGTAACGAGCGTCTGAAGTCGCTGGGTCCATTCCTTGGTCGGTTCCTTCTGTCATGCAGGTGATAGAGGACCCAAAAGCGACTTAACAGAAACAGAGTTTATTCAAGTCCAAACAGGGAATAACAGAAATCCTCTAGTCTGTAGAGGGGAATAACAAGAGAAGCGGCCACAGACTGCAGGTCGCTTCGGGTAGGCGCAGGCCGTAGTTGACAGAGACACCTGCTCACACGCAGCATCTGATGAAGGCAAAAAACACGACAGGACAGGGCGAAACACAATCACAGCACGGTGAATACTAAACAAGGAACCGACGGGACAGGAACGGAACACAAAGGAATAAATAGGGACTCTAATCAGGGGAAAGGATCGGGAACAGGTGTGGGAAGACTAAATGATGATTAGGGGAATAGGAACAGCTGGGAGCAGGAACGGAACGATAGAGAGAAGAGAGAGCGAGAGAGTGAGAGAGGGAGGGGGAGAGAGAGGGATAGAAAGAGGGAAAGAACCTAACAAGACCAGCAGAGGGAAACGAATAGAATGGGGAGCACAGGGACAAGACATGATAATAAATGACAAACATGACAGAGGTGCTGTTATTCTCCATGGATTTATCAGTGGTGACAGTGTTTCCTAGCCTCAGAGCAGTAGGCAGCTGGGAGGAGGTGCTGTTATTCTCCATGGATTTATCAGTGGTGACAGTGTTTCCTAGCCTCAGAGCAGTAGGCAGCTGGGAGGAGGTGCTGTTATTCTCCATGGATTTATCAGTGGTGACAGTGTTTCCTAGCCTCAGAGCAGTAGGCAGCTGGGAGGAGGTGCTGTTATTCTCCATGGATTTATCAGTGGTGACAGTGTTTCCTAGCCTCAGAGCAGTAGGCAGCTGGGAGGAGGTGCTGTTATTCTCCATGGATTTATCAGTGGTGACAGTGTTTCCTAGCCTCAGAGCAGTAGGCAGCTGGGAGGAGGTGCTGTTATTCTCCATGGATTTATCAGTGGTGACAGTGTTTCCTAGCCTCAGTGCAGTAGGCAGCTGAGAGGAGGTGCTCTTATTCTCCATGGACTTTATAGTGTCTCAAAACTTTTGGGAATTAGTGCTACAGGATGCAAATTTCTGTTTGAAAAAGCCTTTGCTTTCCTAACTGACTGTGCATATTGGTTCCTGACTTCCCTGAAAAGTTGCATATCACGGGGGCTATTCGATGCTAATGCAAAACGCCACAGGATGTTTTTGTGCTGGTCAAGGGCAGTCAAGTCTGGGGTGAACCAACCTGTTCTTAGTTCTACATTTTCTGAACGGGGCATGCTTATTTAAGATGGTGAGGAAAGCACTTTTAAAGAGCAAACAGGCATCCTCTACTGATGGGATGAGGTAAATATCCTTCCAGGATACCCGGGCCAGGTCGATTAGAAAGGCCTGCTCGCTGAAGTGTTTTAGGGAGCATTTGACAGTGATGAGGGATGGTTGTTTGACCGTGGACCAATTACGGACGCAGGCAATGAGACAGTGATCGCTGAGATCCTGGTTGAAGACAGCAGAGGTGTATTTAGAGGGCAAGTTGGTCAGGATGATATCTATGAGGGTGCCCATGGTTACGGATTTAGGGTGGTACCTGGCAGGTTCCTTGATAATTTGTGTGAGAATATGACTACTCTCCTCTCTGGCTGGGATGGGTGAAACGCTCAAATAGCCCCCCTAATCATTTTCTCTGAAGCAGCAGCCAGGCAGGCAGGGAGCTGTGTTTCTGACTGAGCCGCCACTGGCGAGATAATGAGGAAAACAGTGGAATAACAGGAAACTGTGTGGAGAATGAGTTAAGCAGAACCAGGAAGACACAAAATGGAGGATGTGGAATGTGTAGGAGTGATAATGAATGAGAGATGAGAGTGAGTGAGTGAGTGAGTGAGTGAGTGAGTGAGTGAGTGAGTGAGTGAGTGAGTGAGTGAGTGAGTGAGTGAGTTACCGTCTGTGGATAGGACAGTGGTCTGAGCCTGTCGTAGTCCTCCTGTCCTGCAGTATCCCACAGTCCCAGATTCACTGGTTTCCCATCTACCATCACATTGGCAGAGTAGTTGTCAAACCTGAGAGGACAGGATGTTGTTCAGAGAAGTACACACACACACAAACAGGCTTGCGCACACACACAAACAGGCATGCGCATACACCACACACACAAACAGGGATGAGGGATGAGAGGGGAACCCTTAAACAGAGACATTCATATGCTGTTACAGTAGTACACACACACACCATCATTGCAGTGCAGCTTCATGCTATGATACTCACACTGTGGGGATGTATTCTCCAGGGAAGGCATTGGTGGTGTAGCTGATGAGAAGACATGTCTTCCCCACCGCTCTGAGAGACAAACAATGACACATTTTCTTTATGATCTATTTCACTTGCTTTGGCAATGTGTTTCCCATACCAATAAAAGCCCTTAAATTGAAACATTTTTTATTTATTTTACCTTTATTTAACTAGGCAAGTCAGTTAAGAACAAATTCTTATTTTCAATGACGGCATAGGAACAGTGGGTTAACTGCCTTGTTCAGGGGCAGAACGACAGATTTGTACCTTGTCAGCTTGGGGGTTTGAACTTGCAACCTTCCGGTTACTAGTCCAACGCTCTAACCACTAGGCTGCCCTGCCGCCCTCTCTCTCTCTCTCTCTCTCTCTCTCTCTCTCTCTCTCTCTCTCTCTCTCTCTTCCTCTATTTCTCTCTCTCTCCCTCTATTTCTCTCTCTCTCCCTCTCTCTCCCTCTCTCAACATGAATTGAGAGAGAGAGAGAAATATATATAGAGAGAGGGGTTATAGAGAGAGAGAGAGAGAGAAATAGAGGGAGAGAGAGAGAGAGAGAATAATCAAATCAATAAATAAAGGCTAAAGGCTGTGTATGGTTGTTTGACAGTGTGTGTGTGTGTGTGTGTGTGTGTGTGTGTGTGTGTGTGTGTGTGTGTGTGTGTGTGTGTGTGTGTGTGTGTGTGTGTGTGTGTGTGTGTGTGTGTGTGTGTGTGTGTGTGTGTGTGTGTGTGTGTGTGTGAACACAGACACTGTCCTACATAGACTTTTGGCTGGGGGGGGCACATTGGCAGACCACAGCTGCCTTGCTATGTTGTTGTCTTAGGTCTCTCTTTATGGACTGTTGTGTTGTCTCTCGTCGTGATGTGTGTTTGGTCCTATATTTTAATTTTAATCCCAGCCCCCGTCCACGCAGGGGGCCTTTTGCCTTTTGGTAGGCCGTCAATGTAAATAAGAATTTGTTCTTAACTGACTTGCCTGGTTAAATAAAAATAGAAATATCAGAGAGGTGGACCTGCTATCTGAAGACTCCACATCATTTCCTGTGTGTGTGTGTGTGGACATGTTAGACCATACTTGAAGTCCCTATAAGAACAGTAAACGAACAAAACTTTGACCAACTGGGGACATTTTGTTGGTCCCCACAAGGTCAAATGCTGTTTCTAGGGGTTTAGGGTTAGAATTAGGTTAAGGGTCAGAATTAGGTTAAGGGTTAGAATTAGGTTAAGGGTTGGAATTAGGTTAAGGGTTAGAATTAGGGTTAAGGGTAGAGGGTTAGAATTAGGTTAAGGGTTAGAATTAGGTTTAGGGTTAGAATTAGGTTAAGGGTTAGGATTAGGTTAAGGGTTAGAATTAGGTTAAGGGTTAGAATTAGGTTAAGGGTTAGAATTAGGTTAAGGGTTAGAATTAGGTTAAGGGTTAGAATTAGGTTAAGGGTTAGAATTAGGTTAAGGGTTAGAATTAGGTTAGGGGTTAGAATTAGGTTAAGGGTTAGAATTAGGTTAAGGGTTAGAATTAGGTTAAGGGTTAGAATTAGGTTAAGGGTTAGAATTAGGTTAAGGGTCAGAATTAGGTTTAGGGTTAGAATTAGGGTTAAGGGTAGAGGGTTAGAATTAGGTTAAGGGTTAGAATTAGGTTTAGGGTTAGAATTAGGTTAAGGGTTAGAATTAGGTTAAGGGTCAGAATTAGGTTAAGGGTTAGAATTAGGTTAAGGGTCAGAATTAGGTTTAGGGTTAGAATTAGGGTTAAGGGTAGAGGGTTAGAATTAGGTTAAGGGTTAGAATTAGGTTAAGGGTTAGAATTAGGTTTAGGGTTAGAATTAGGTTAAGGGTTAGAATTAGGTTAAGGGTTAGAATTAGGTTAAGGGTTAGAATTAGGTTAAGGGTTAGAATTAGGTTAAGGGTTAGAATTAGGTTAAGGGTTGGAATTAGGTTAAGGGTTAGAATTAGGTTAAGGGTTAGAATTAGGTTAAGGGTTAGAATTAGGTTTAGGGTTAGAATTAGGGTTAAGGGTAGAGGGTTAGAATTAGGTTAAGGGTTAGAATTAGGTTAAGGGTTAGAATTAGGTTAAGGGTTAGAATTAGGTTAAGGGTTAGAATTAGGTTAAGGGTTAGAATTAGGTTAAGGGTTAGAATTAGGTTAAGGGTTAGAATTAGGTTAAGGGTTAGAATTAGGTTAAGGGTTCGAATTAGGTTAAGGGTTAGAATTAGGTTAAGGGTTCGAATTAGGTTAAGGGTTAGAATTAGGTTAAGGGTTCGAATTAGGTTAGGGGTTGGAATTAGGTTAGGGGTTAGAATTAGGTTAGGGGTTAGAATTAGGTTAAGGGTTAGAATTAGGTTTAGGGTTAGAATTAGGTTAAGGGTTAGAATTAGGTTAAGGGTTAGAATTAGGTTAAGGGTTCAATTAGGTTAGGGGTTAGAATTAGGTTAGGGGTTGGAATTAGGTTAGGGGTTGGAATTAGGTTAAGGGTTAGAATTAGGTTTAGGGTTAGAATTAGGTTAAGGGTTAGAATTAGGTTAAGGGTTAGAATTAGGTTAAGGGTTCGAATTAGGTTAGGGGTTAGAATTAGGTTAGGGGTTGGAATTAGGTTAGGGGTTAGAATTAGGTTAGGGGTTAGAATTAGGTTAAGGGTTAGAATTAGGTTTAGGGTTAGAATTAGGTTAGGGGTTAGAATTAGGTTAGGGGTTGGAATTAGGTTAGGGGTTGGAATTAGGTTAGGGGTTAGAATTAGGTTTAGGGTTAGAATTAGGTTAAGTGAAATGCTGAATACAACAGGTGTAGTAGACCTTACAGTGAAATGCTGAATACAACAGGTGTAGTAGACCTTACAGTGAAATGCTGAATACAACAGGTGTAGTAGACCTTACAGTGAAATGCTGAATACAACAGGTGTAGTAGACCTTACAGTGAAATGCTGAATACAACAGATGTAGTAGACCTTACAGTGAAATGCTGAATACAACAGGTGTAGTAGACCTTACAGTGAAATGCTGAATACAACAGGTGTAGTAGACCTTACAGTGAAATGCTGAATACAACAGGTGTAGTAGACCTTACAGTGAAATGCTGAATACAACAGGTGTAGTAGACCTTACAGTGAAATGCTGAATACAACAGGTGTAGTAGACCTTACAGTGAAATGCTTACTTTACAAGCCCTTAACCAACAATGCTTTAAGAAGTTAAGATGATAAAAATAAGTGTTAAATAAAAAATAGATAAGTAAAAAATTGAAAATAAAAGTAACAAATAATTAAACAGCAGCAGCAAAATAAGAAGTGTGACTATATACAGGGTGTTACGGTACAGAGTCAATGTGGAGGCTATATACAGGGTGTTACGGTACAGAGTCAATTTGGAGGCTATATACAGGGTGTTACGGTACAGAGTCAATGTGGAGGCTATATACAGGGTGTTACGGTACAGAGTCAATTTGGAGGCTATATACAGGGTGTTACGGTACAGAGTCAATTTGGAGGCTATATACAGGGTGTTACGGTACAGAGTCAATGTGGAGGCTATATACAGGGTGTTACGGTACAGAGTCAATGTGGAGGCTATATACAGGGTGTTACGGTACAGAGTCAATGTGGAGGCTATATACAGGGTGTTACGGTACAGAGTCAATGTGGAGGCTATATACAGGGGGTACCGGTACAGAGTCAATGTGGAAGCTATATACAGGGTGTTCCGGTACAGAGTCAATGTGGAGGCTATATACAGGGTGTTACGGTACAGAGTCAATGTGGAGGCTATATACAGGGTGTTACGGTACAGAGTCAATGTGGAGGCTATATACAGGGTGTTACGGTACGGAGTCAATGTGGAGGCTATATACAGGGTGTTACGGTACAGAGTCAATGTGGAGGCTATATACAGGTGGTACCGGTACAGAGTCAATGTGGAGGCTATATACAGGGGTTCCGGTACAGAGTCAATGTGGAGGCTATATACAGAGGGTACTGGTACAGAGTCAATGTGGAGTCTATATACAGGGGGTACCGGTACAGAGTCAATGTGGAGGCTATATACAGGGGGTACCGGTACAGAGTCAATGTGGAGGCTATATACAGGGGTACTGGTACAGAGTCAATATGGAGGCTATATACAGGGGTACTGGTACAGAGTCAATGTGGAGGCTATATACAGGGGGTACTGGTACAGAGTCAATATGGAGGCTATATACAGGGGGTACCGGTACAGAGTCAATGTGGAGTCTATATACAGGGGGTACCGGTACAGAGTCAATATGGAGGCTATATACAGGGTGGTACTGGTACAGAGTCAATGTGGAGGCTATATACAGGGGGTACCGGTACAGAGTCAATGTGGAGGCTATATACAGGGGGTTCTGGTACAGAGTCAATGTGGAGGCTATATACAGGGGGTTCCGGTACAGAGTCAATGTGGAGGCTATATACAGAGGGTACTGGTACAGAGTCAATGTGGAGTCTATATACAGGGGGTACCGGTACAGAGTCAATGTGGAGGCTATATACAGGGGGTACCGGTACAGAGTCAATGTGGAGGCTATATACAGGGGGTACTGGCACAGAGTCAATATGGAGGCTATATACAGGGGTACTGGTACAGAGTCAATGTGGAGGCTATATACAGGGGGTACTGGTACAGAGTCAATGTGGAGGCTATATACAGGGGTACCGGTACAGAGTCAATGTGGAGGCTATATACAGGGGGTTCTGGTACAGACTCAATGTGGAGGCTATATACAGGGTGTACTGGTACAGAGTCAATGTGGAGGCTATATACAGGGGGTACTGGTACAGAGTCAATATGGAGGCTATATACAGGGGGTACTGGTACAGAGTCAATGTGGAGGCTATATACAGGGGTACTGGTACAGAGTCAATGTGGAGGCTATATACAGGGGGTACCGGTACAGAGTCAATGTGGAGGCTATATACAGGGGGTTCTGGTACAGACTCAATGTGGAGGCTATATACAGGGTGTACTGGTACAGAGTCAATGTGGAGGCTATATACAGGGGGTACCGGTACAGAGTCAATGTGGAGGCTATATACAGGGGTTCTGGTACAGAGTCAATGTGCGGGGGCACCGGTTAGTGGAGGTAATATGTACATGTAGGTAGAGTTAAAGTGACTATGCATAGATAATAAACAGAGAGTAGCAGCAGTGTTAAAGAGGGTCTGGGTTGCCCTTTGATTAGCTGCTCAGGAGTCTTATGGCTTGGGGGGTAGAAGCTGTTAAGAAGGCTTTTGGACCCAGACTAGGGTTAGTTTTAGGGTTAGGGAAACTAGGACTTTGAATGGGACTTTGTCTCTCTCGGAGGACCTGAGCCCTAGGACCGTGCCCCAGGACTACCTGACATGATGGCTCCTTGCTGTCCCCAGTCCACCTGACTGTGCTGCTGCTCCAGTTTCAACTGTTCTGCCTTATTATTATTTGACCATGCTGGTCATTTATGAACATTTGAACATCTTGGTCATGTTCTGTTATAATCTCTACCCGGCACAGCCAGAAGAGGACTGGCCACCCCACATAGCCCGGTTCCTCTCTAGGTTTCTTCCTAGGTTTTGGCCTTTCTAGGGAGTTTTTCCTAGCCACCGTGCTTTTACACCTGCATTGTTTGCTGTTTGGGGTTTTAGGCTGGGTTTCTGTACAGCACTTTGAGATATCAGCTGATGTACGAAGGGCTATATAAATACATTTGATTTGATTTGACTGTATTACATGTCCCCACAAGGTTAGTTGTACAATATTGCGCATGTGTGTGTGTTGCCCATCCCCTAAAAAAAAAATCCTAGACAGCCCCCCCCCACACCCCTGTTTAGCTATGCTATGCAGTCCAGTGCACCCTACCTCCACACACTACCCAAAATCTACGCCGCATCCGCACCGCATCACAATGTAGCAGAAGTCAAATAAACCTGTCTTTCAAAGATGTCTATGGTAGAAAGGCTATATAAACACGGCATTTTGCATAGGTGCCCATGCCCATCCGTAGCCCGTGCCTCCGTAGGAGCTGGCTGTGTAGGTGTGAAAGCATTACATCATTTAATGAGTCTCAGCCAAGCCCTCCCAGCGACATTTCTGCAACTATGCACATATTAATGTATATTTCACAATTATGCTCAACCCCCCCGAAAAATATGGGTTTCCAAATGTTGTTAATCCGAGAAGCTTTAGTTAGTTTCTAATTTTTTATATTTCAATGAAACGTTCAAATAGCTTTAGTTCAATTTCAGGCATAATATTTCACACCCGAACTTATAATGTATTGTGCAAAACCTGGCGGAAAATTTGGCGAATACATTGATAACATGAAATCACAAAGGAGGCTAACAAAATAAAAAATGTAATTGCTCAACATTCATTTTACGCTCACGCACTGATGAGAGAGCGGATTCTAGAGAAGTGAGCGCCGACCCATTCAACCCGCTATAGCCCCAGCCCTTTACTGCAACAATTGCCCTCACAGACTCGAAAAAGGACACATTTTCAGCCTAAACACACACAAAAGGTCTTACCCATCGCCCACCACGACGCATTTGATGGCCTGCATTTTGCAGAGGGTGGTGGTATCCAACGACGGACTATTCCCTGGTTTTAAAATGGCAAATTGTTTATCATTTCTGATATATCGCTAATAATAAGTGAATTGGTACAGCTCCTCGCGACCAGGCTGCAGTAGCGGAGGGAGGCAGTGTCGAATCCCGGCGGAACCTCCCGGAAAAGACCGAACGTGTTTAAAGGGAAAGTTTTTTTTTCCCCGACAGCAGTTGAACTCTGTAAATGACAATGTGTTCTTCCCAAATCACACCATATTCCCTATGTAGTACACTACGGGCCCAATGGGTTCTGGTCAAAAGTAGTGCACACATAGGGATTAAGTGGCAATTTGGGACATACAACAAGTGGCTAAATGACTTAAATGTAAATGTAAGTGTCCAGTGGGTTCCTCTGTAGTGACTATTGTGCAGAGTTCTGGTGATGAAGGACTTCAGAATGGACATACACACAGAGAGAACGAGACACACCTCAAACAAACCATCAATAACCACAGTTGACACAATTTGTAAGAATGTATTTGTTTTATTGCTTGACCTGCCATTAGGAAACAACCTAAACCAAAAGGATTAGAACTGAGCACAAACAGTAAAGCAAACCTTGTACAGTCATCAGCATCATCATCATCATCATCATAATAATAAAATGGTCCCCTGGCCACCCTCTTCCCTAAACAGACACCCTATTCCCTACATAGACCACTTCCTCTTCCCTAAACAGACACCCTATTCCCTACGTAGACCACTTCCTCCTCCCTAAACAGACACCCTATTCCCTACATAGACCACTTCCTCTTCCCTAAACAGACACCCTATTCCCTACATAGACCACTTCCTCTTCCCTAAACAGACACCCTATTCCCTACATAGACCACTTCCTCTTCCCTAAACAGACACCCTATTCCCTACATAGCCCTCTTCCTCCTCCCTAAACAGACACCCTATTCCCTACAGAGCCCTCTTCCTCTTCCCTAAACACCCTATTCCTGACCAGGGCTCTAGAGTAGTGCACTATAGAAGGAGAAAGGATCCATTTTGGACACATCCCACAGGCAAAACGTCAATGAGAGCTTGAAGGCCACGTCCCAAACCACCAACCTTTTCCCCCCTCTCCTGAACTGTACACTTGCACACTTTTTTTTGTTGTTGCATGGACTTAGCAATGCTGGAAACCCCCCCCCCCCAGCCAATGCTTATACCAATCCCATGCTTTTAAATCTACGACAGGGAGTGTGCTAGCCAAGTGGACACACTATGTGAGCAAGGAAGAGAATTGGGACGAAGCCGAAGAATTGGGAGCACTAAACAGAATCCTAAACCAAAAACCTTGACCCCTATTCCCTACTCTAGATAGGAAAGGATTGGATAGGTACTAGCCATATGATAACAGCTCCACCGTGCCCTCTGATAGGTGGAGTTTTGCTCCACCTCGATGACACCGTCTGCCGCTGGACTTGCTCCAGAGACCATCCAGGCCTTTCCCCTCCGACAGCCTCCCTCCGATGACCCCTGAACCCATCCACGCCTTTCCCCTCGGACAGCCTCCCTCCGATGACCCCTCAACCCATCCACGCCTTTCCCCTCCGACAGCCTCCCTCCGATGACCCTCAACCCATCCACGCCTTTCCCCTCGGACAGCCTCCCTCCGATGACCCCTCAACCCATCCACGCCTTTCCCCTCGGACAGCCTCCCTCCGATGACCCCTCAACCCATCCACGCCTTTCCCCTCGGACAGCCTCCCTCCGATGACCCCTCAACCCATCCACGCCTTTCCCCTCGGACAGCCTCCCTCCGATGACCCCTCAACCCATCCACGCCTTTCCCCTCGGACAGCCTCCCTCCGATGACCCTCAACCCATCCACGCCTTTCCCCTCGGACAGCCTCCCCCCCTCAACCCATCCACGCCTTTCCCCTCCGACAGCCTCCCTCCGATGACCCCTCAACCCATCCACGCCTTTTCCCTCCGACAGCCTCCCTCCGATGACCCCTCAACCCATCCACGCCTTTCCCCTCGGACAGCCTCCCTCCGATGACCCCTCAACCCATCCACGCCTTTCCCCTCGGACAGCCTCCCTCCGATGACCCCTCAACCCATCCACGCCTTTCCCCTCGGACAGCCTCCCTCCGATGACCCCTGAACCCATCCACGCCTTTCCCCTCCGATGACCCCTCAACCCATCCACGCCTTTCCCCTCCGATGACCCCTCAACCCATCCATGCATTTCCCTTCGGACAGCCCATCCACGCCTTTCCCCTCGGACAGCCCATCCACCTTTCCCCTCGGACAGCCCATCCACCTTTCCCCTCGGACAGCCCATCCACGCCTTTCCCCTCGGACAGCCCATCCACGCCTTTCCCCTCGGACAGCCCATCCACCTTTCCCCTCGGACAGCCCATCCACCTTTCCCCTCGGACAGCCCATCCACCTTTCCCCTCGGACAGCCCATCCACCTTTCCCCTCGGACAGCCCATCCACCTTTCCCCTCGGACAGCCCATCCACCTTTCCCCTCGGACAGCCCATCCACCTTTCCCCTCGGACAGCCACCCTCCGATGACCCCTCAACCCGTCTACCTTTCCCCTCGGACAGCCTCCCTCCGATGACCCCTCAACCCATCCACCTTTCCCCTCGGACAGCCTCCCTCCGATGACCCCTCAACCCGTGAACTTCCCGACCCTCTCATGAACGATGTTGTTTTCTAAATTTCTAGTCTTTTTTGTTGTTGTTGTGTGTTGCTTTTAAAACACTTTTGAGATTCTTTATGTAATAATGAATAGCACTATAAGAGTTTAATAAATTATTATATTGCTGATACCCATCCAATCCTCTCAGTTCTGCACTAGTGCCCCAAAAGGGTAGGATGTAGGAATAGGGGCTAGGGGTTGATTTGGGACACAGGTTATGACTCTAAAGCAGGTCTGCCCACCTGCGGTCCCGGGGCCCACCTGCGGTCCCGGGGGCCCACCTGCGGTCCCGGGGCCCACCTGCGGTCCCGGGGGCCCACCTCCGGTCCCGGGGCCCACCTGCAGTCCCGGGGCCATCTGCATGCTGCTTTCCTTACTAACCGTTTAAAGGTGGCCTCAGTGATGTGGCAGAGATGTAGACAGTAAACAGCACAGTGGGTCAATTTACACAACTAAGAGCATTGAAGCACGAGGCTCAACTTGTCCCCTGTTTTGGTGTTTTTTTCCATCTCAAATTTCATTGACACAAACTACAGTACATTTTCTCCTCCTGACCAATCAATGGCAAGCTCCTGTCCCTCACGCCTCTACACTCACACACGTACGGTTTCCATTCTGTTTCTACAAACAAATCATGGCCACCAAGCTAGAAGCAACATCACTCTGAAGTGAACATGTGTTCAGATACTGTGTGTGACTGTGAGAGAGAAGTGTTGCATCTCGCTCATCTTAGTATCTGCGGTGTTGCTCGTGGCAACATCATTTCACAGAGTCTAACTTTAAATAACACTCATTTTGACCTGGGCCACCAGGTGTGTGTGTCTCTATCCAATCAATGATATTACTTAATCAACTTAGAGCCACAGGGGACAAATGAAAACCTGAGCCGTGGACCTCTGTTCTATAAGCTGCGATCACATGACCGAAGGCAAAACTACAGTCAACGTCTGACGGTTTGGGTTCTCGTACATACTGCGCCTTACAGTTACTGTACTTACACACAGTGGCTGTGTCGCACACCGACCCCGGTAAAGCTAGAATGGTGATTGTTGTTAGTCAGTGTGTCAGAAACACCTTACTGACCGTTCATCTATAGACAGAACACTGTAGTTAGTAAGATTTCAGAATGACAGTAACTTTCCCAAGTTTCCCCAGAACTCCAACCAGGAAAATAAGCTGAATTTCACAACCCTGGTTGTTAGACTGAATGATCTACAAATAAATTAAAAACATGGAATGAGACACAAACCACTAATATAAAAGGGATAGAAAGGTGTTTGACTGATTGGAACATAACACGTCAAATCAGTATGTGAGAAAGCGATGACAACAGCCACCCATTCTAGATTCCCCCAAGTCCTCCCACTGCTAGAGTTCTAGATTCCCCCAAGTCCTCCAACTGCTAGAGTTCTAGATTCCCCCAAGTCCTCCCACTGCTAGAGTTCTAGATTCCCCCAAGTCCTCCAACTGCTAGAGTTCTAGATTCCCCAAGTCCTCCCACTGCTAGAGTTCTAGATTCCCCAAGTCCTCCCACTGCTAGAGTTCTAGATTCCCCCAAGTCCTCCCACTGCTAGAGTTCTAGATTCCCCAAGTCCTGCCACTGCTAGAGTTCTAGATTCCCCAAGTCCTCCAACTGCTAGAGTTCTAGATTCCCCCAAGTCCTCCAACTGCTAGAGTTCTAGATTCCCCCAAGTCCTCCCACTGCTAGAGTTCTAGATTCCCCCAAGTCCTCCCACTGCTAGAGTTCTAGATTCCCCCAAGTCCTCCCACTGCTAGAGTTCTAGATTCCCCAAGTCCTCCCACTGCTAGAGTTCTAGATTCCCCCAAGTCCTGCCACTGCTAGAGTTCTAGATTCCCCCAAGTCCTCCAACTGCTAGAGTTCTAGATTCCCCCAAGTCCTCCCACTGCTAGAGTTCTAGATTCCCCCAAGTCCTCCCACTGCTAGAGTTCTAGATTCCCCAAGTCCTGCCACTGCCAGAGTTCTAGATTCCCCCAAGTCCTCCCACTGCTAGAGTTCTAGATTCCCCCAAGTCCTGCCACTGCCAGAGTTCTAGATTCCCCCAAGTCCTGCCACTGCCAGAGTTCTATATTCCCCCAAGTCCTCCCACTGCTAGAGTTCTAGATTCCCCCAAGTCCTGCCACTGCCAGAGTTATAGATTCCCCCAAGTCCTCCCACTGCTAGAGTTCTAGATTCCCCCAAGTCCTCCCACTGCTAGAGTTCTAGATTCCCCCAAGTCCTGCCACTGCCAGAGTTCTAGATTCCCCCAAGTCCTCCCACTGCTAGAGTTCTAGATTCCCCCAAGTCCTCCAACTGCTAGAGTTCTAGATTCCCCCAAGTCCTCCCACTGCTAGAGTTCTAGATTCCCCCAAGTCCTCCAACTGCTAGAGTTCTAGATTCCCCCAAGTCCTCCCACTGCTAGAGTTCTAGATTCCCCCAAGTCCTCCAACTGCTAGAGTTCTAGATTCCCCCAAGTCCTCCCACTGCTAGAGTTCTAGATTCCCCCAAGTCCTCCCACTGCTAGAGTTCTAGATTCCCCCAAGTCCTCCCACTGCTAGAGTTCTAGATTCCCCCAAGTCCTGCCACTGCTAGAGTTCTAGATTCCCCCAAGTCCTGCCACTGCTAGAGTTCTAGATTCCCCCAAGTCCTCCAACTGCTAGAGTTCTAGATTCCCCCAAGTCCTCCAACTGCTAGAGTTCTAGATTTCCCCCAAGTCCAACTGCTAGAGTTCTAGATTCCCCAAGTCCTCCAACTGCTAGAGTTCTGGATTCCCCCAAGTCCTCCCACTGCTAGAGTTCTGGATTCCCCCAAGTCCTCCCACTGCTAGAGTTCTAGATTCCCCCAAGTCCTCCCACTGCTAGAGTTCTAGATTCCCCCAAGTCCTCCCACTGCTAGAGTTCTAGATTCCCCCAAGTCCTGCCACTGCTAGAGTTCTAGATTCCCCCAAGTCCTCCAACTGCTAGAGTTCTAGATTCCCCCAAGTCCTCCCACTGCTAGAGTTCTAGATTCCCCCAAGTCCTGCCACTGCCAGAGTTCTAGATTCCCCCAAGTCCTCCCACTGCTAGAGTTCTAGATTCCCCCAAGTCCTCCAACTGCTAGAGTTCTAGATTCCCCCAAGTCCTCCCACTGCTAGAGTTCTAGATTCCCCAAGTCCTCCCACTGCTAGAGTTCTAGATTCCCCCAAGTCCTCCAACTGCTAGAGTTCTAGATTCCCCCAAGTCCTCCAACTGCTAGAGTTCTAGATTCCCCAAGTCCTCCAACTGCTAGAGTTCTAGATTCCCCCAAGTCCTCCAACTGCTAGAGTTCTAGATTTCCCCCAAGTCCTCCAACTGCTAGAGTTCTAGATTCCCCAAGTCCTCCCACTGCTAGAGTTCTAGATTCCCCAAGTCCTCCCACTGCTAGAGTTCTGGATTCCCCCAAGTCCTCCCACTGCTAGAGTTCTGGATTCCCCCAAGTCCTCCCACTGCTAGAGTTCTAGATTCCCCCAAGTCCTCCCACTGCTAGAGTTCTAGATTCCCCCAAGTCCTCCCACTGCTAGAGTTCTAGATTCCCCCAAGTCCTGCCACTGCTAGAGTTCTAGATTCCCCCAAGTCCTCCAACTGCTAGAGTTCTAGATTCCCCCAAGTCCTCCCACTGCTAGAGTTCTAGATTCCCCCAAGTCCTGCCACTGCCAGAGTTCTAGATTCCCCAAGTCCTCCCACTGCTAGAGTTCTAGATTCCCCCAAGTCCTCCCAACTGCTAGAGTTCTAGATTCCCCAAGTCCTGCCACTGCCAGAGTTCTAGATTCCCCCAAGTCCTCCCACTGCTAGAGTTCTAGATTCCCCAAGTCCTGCCACTGCCAGAGTTCTAGATTCCCCAAGTCCTCCCACTGCTAGAGTTCTAGATTCCCCCAAGTCCTCCCACTGCTAGAGTTCTAGATTCCCCCAAGTCCTCCCACTGCTAGAGTTCTAGATTCCCCCAAGTCCTCCAACTGCTAGAGTTCTAGATTCCCCCAAGTCCTCCAACTGTTAGAATTCTAGATTCCCCCATGAAAACAATCTACTAACATTATTTCAACATTGGGTGCAGGGCATCAACTAGATACACTGTGTGTCTGAAAAGGCACCCTATTCCCTATAAAGTGCACTATTTTGACCAGAGACCAATGACACCCTATATAGTGCACTACTTTTGACCAGAGACCAATGACACCCTATATAGTGCACTACTTTTGACCAGAGACCAATGACACCCTATATAGTGCACTACTTTTGACCAGAGACACCCTATATAGTGTACTACTTTTGACCAGAGACTATGGGGCTTATATATATATACACATATGTATATACGTATATATATATATAGTAATGTAAATGTATATGAAACAGAGTGACATTTCAGACACGCACACAGCCTGACAAATAAAAAAAGTCTAATTTATTTCACACAAGACACCAAGGACAGTTGAACAGTAAAAATGTAAAAACCCCAGAAATGGATCAACTATGAGATGTAGCAGGGCCGTGTCCATTCCAGCCTGATCCTAGTTCAGCTGGAGACGCTTTATCCAGGACGACACACCACGGTGGAAATAAACCCCTGCATGCCTCCAAAATGGCACCCCTATTGCCTATATAGTGCACTACCTAGTCAAAGGTAGTGCACTATAAAGGGAATAAGGCTCCATTTGGAACACACACACCACTGAATAGGGCTCCAGTTGGAACACACACACCACTGAATAGGGCTCCATTTGGAACACACACACCACAGAATAGGGCTCCATTTGGAACACACCCACCACAGAATAGGGCTCCATTTGGAACACAGACACCACAGAATAGGGCTCCATTTGGAACAGGGAGGGAGGGAGTCTTACGCTAACCGTATACTATATAGTACATTACAAAATAGTCATCAAAATTATAAAAAAATGGCAAATGTCCAGTTGACAACAATATACTGTATTTAAGGATTAGAACAAACATGGGTTTACCAAAACACAACAGGAATGGTTCAAACTTAAAAATGGTTAGATAAATGTTAGACAGCAAACATTGAAAACACTTGAGACTCCATGACGGTGTGGAACCGGAATGCTTTAGGTTCTAATTGTGAATTCTAAGAGAGTGTCGATGGAACTCAACCAGGCACTTCTCAAAGATAAGTTTATAATGAGGGTTCAGTCTTGTAACTAACAGTTCAATGAATAACAGCCGCTCTCAGAAACAGACCTCCCCATGTCAAACACATTAGAGACAGAGAGAGAGAGGCAGAGAGAGACAGAGACACAGAGAGAGAGAGAGGCAGAGAGAGAGAGAGGCAGAGAGAGAGAGAGAGACAGGCAGAGACAGACAGAGACAGGCAGAGAGACAGACAGAGACAGGCACAGAGACAGGCAGAGAGACAGAGAGAGACAGAGAGAGACAGAGAGAGACAGACAGAGAGACAGACAGAGACAGAGAGAAAACAGCCGCTCTCAGAAACAGGCCTCCCCATGTCAAACACATTAGAAAAAGATAGTGGTGTTTAGGAAGCCATGTGTAACACTGGACATGTACCATCCACAGGATGAAACACTATTAAACCCACCAGGGTTGATATCAGAACGGTCCACATTATTCATTCAACTAGAGAGGTTGAATTAACGTCGAGTTGAATAACATGCTTTCCTCACAACCCTCACCTGTTATAAAAACCTCTTATTTAGAAGCTAAATGGACACATGAAGCACAAGGTGAAATACTGAATATCCCTTAAGACTGATCCCCCCCCCCGTCCAGAGGAACTGGATGTTCAGTCCAGATCTGCTTTCTGTGACCAGTAAATAGGCAGAGTAGAATAAAAGTTCCCCTTTTCTGAACGGAGCATTTTAACCTAGACACAATGACACGTATAAGATCTATCCCAATGACCTGGGTGGGGGGAAAGGGGGGGGAAACCAGATGGGAAAGAGAGAGAAAGAGAGGGGTCCTTGTGGTCCTTCTGTAGCTCAGTTGGTAGAGCATGGCGCTTGTAACGCCAGGGTAGTGGGTTTGATTCCCGGGACCACCCATACGTAGAATGTATGCACACATGACTGTAAGTCGCTTTGGATAAAAGCGTCTGCTAAATGGCATCTATTATTATTATATTATTATATTATTAGAGGGGGGTAGAGAGATGGAAGTTATTCTAACTGGATCTGGGACACCCTCCCTCAACATCATGGTGTAAAAACCACAGCCAATAGGGAGAGAGCAGCCACACCCCTGGACCTGGGACACCCTCCCTCAACATCATGGTGTAAAAACCACAGCCAATAGGGAGAGAGCAGCCACACCCCT
>NW_025746000.1:192500-201976 GCF_021184085.1 Oncorhynchus gorbuscha | reverse complement strand
TGTTGCTGAGGGAATATTGTTTTGTGAAACTGCTGCATCTGTTGTTACACAAGTGCGTACCTAACGACAAGTTATTCTTTCTTATACCGGGAGTTGAACCTAGGCCACCTGGGTGAAAACCAGAATCTATTCAACGTTTAAAAACCCTTGTATAATTTGAATCTACATAACAAGTCACATTTCCTGTTGCTGAGGGAATATGGTTTTGTTGTGTGAAAATGCTGCATCTGTTGGTACACAAGTGCGTACCAAACGAAAAGATATCCTTTCCCATACCGGGAGTTGAACCCGGGCCACCTGGGTGAAAACCAGGAATCCTAACACTAGACCATATGGGAAGACAGATACTTATAATACACATCACAGACAAATCTTTAAATGTTGACATTATGCCTGTTTGATTTATAAGCTACATCTTTTTTTCATACAGTATCATTCCCAGCTTGATTTCAGTCAATTAAATAAAGTATTGAGCAAGCCAGCAGTTGAACCTAGAATCTTCTGATCCGTAGTCAGACACGTTATCCATTGCGCTACTGGCCCTGCGTCTAAACTGATGTCAGATCACAGCTAGACCAGTGTACACAGTCATGGCGTCTGTCAACATCAAGGTTCCTTGGTTTTCTGTTTCAGATGCATATCTTAATTTGATCCTCCTGTTGTTGCATGAATTTTACTGCAGAGCAAGAAATGCAGCCATGAAGTTTATTCAACGTTTAAAAAGCTTTGTATAATTTGAATCTACATAACATGTCACATTTCCTGTTGCTGAGGGAATATGGTTTTGTTGTGTGAAAATGCTGCATCTGTTGGTACACAAGTGCGTACCAAACGAAAAGATATCCTTTCCCATACCGGAGTTGAACCCGGGCCACCTGGGTGAAAACCAGGAATCCCTAACCGCTAGACCATATGGGAAGACACATACTTATAATACACATCACAGACAAATCTTTAAATGTTGACATTATGCCTGTTTGATTTATAAGCTTTTTTCTCAGAGATGTTGGGGATCTTTTTTTTGAAGTGAGAACATACAGTATCATTCCCAGCTTGATTTCAGTCAATTAAATAAAGTATTGAGCAAGCCAGCAGTTGAACCTAGAATCTTCTGATCCGTAGTCAGACACGTTATCCATTGCGCTACTGGCCCCACGTCTAAACTGATGTCAGATCACAGCTAGACCAGTGTACACAGTCATGGCGTCTGTCAACATCAAGGTTCCTTGGTTTTCTGTTTCAGATGCATATCTTAATTTGATCCTCCTGTTGTTGCATGAATTTTACTGCAGAGCAAGAAATGCAGCCATGAAGTTTATTCAACGTTTAAAAAGCTTTGTATAATTTGAATCTACATAACATGTCACATTTCCTGTTGCTGAGGGAATATGGTTTTGTTGTGTGAAAATGCTGCATCTGTTGGTACACAAGTGCATACCAAACGAAAAGATATCCTTTCCCATACCGGGAGTTGAACCCGGGCCACCTGGGTGAAAACCAGGAATCCTAACCGCTAGACTATATGGGAAGACACATACTTATAATACACATCACAGACAAATCTTTAAATGTTGACATTATGCCTGTTTGATTTATAAGCTACATCTTTTTTCATACAGTATCATTCCCAGCTTGATTTCAGTCAATTAAATAAAGTATTGAGCCAGCCAGGAGTTGAACCTAGAATCTTCTGATCCGTAGTCAGACACGTTATCCATTGCGCCACTGGCCCCACGTCTAAACTGAAGTCAGATCACAGCTAGACCAGTGTACACAGTCATGGCGTCTGTCAACATCAAGGTTCCTTGGTTTTCTGTTTCAGATGCATATCTTAATTTGATCCTCCTGTTGTTGCATGAATTTTACTGCAGAGCAAGAAATGCAGCCATGAAGTTTATTCAACGTTTAAAAAGCTTTGTATAATTTGAATCTACATAACATGTCACATTTCCTGTTGCTGAGGGAATATGGTTTTGTTGTGTGAAAATGCTGCATCTGTTGGTACACAAGTGCATACCAAACGAAAAGATATCCTTTCCCATACCGGGAGTTGAACCCGGGCCACCTGGGTGAAAACCAGGAATCCTAACCGCTAGACCATATGGGAAGACACATACTTATAATACACATCACAGACAAATCTTTAAATGTTGACATTATGCCTGTTTGATTTATAAGCTACATCTTTTTTTCATACAGTATCATTCCCAGCTTGATTTCAGTCAATTAAATAAAGTATTGAGCCAGCCAGGAGTTGAACCTAGAATCTTCTGATCCGTAGTCAGACACGTTATCCATTGCGCCACTGGCCCCACGTCTAAACTGAAGTCAGATCACAGCTAGACCAGTGTACACAGTCATGGCGTCTGTCAACATCAAGGTTCCTTGGTTTTCTGTTTCAGATGCATATCTTAATTTGATCCTCCTGTTGTTGCATGAATTTTACTGCAGAGCAAGAAATGCAGCCATGAAGTGTATTCAACGTTTAAAAATAATTGTATAATTTGCTACATGACATATTTCATGTTGCTGAGGGAATATTGTTGAGAAACTGCTGCATCTGTTGTTACACAAGTGGGTATCTAATGACAAGATATCCTTTCCCATACCGGGAGTTGAACTGGCCACCTGGGAAAACCAGGAATCCTTACCGCTTATTGGAAGAAACATACTTAAAATACACATCACAGTCAAATCTTTAAATGTTGACATTATGCCTGTTTGATTTAAAAGCACATCTTTTTTTAATACAGTATCATTCCCTGCTTGATTTCAGTCAATTAAACAAAGTATTGAGCCAGCCAGGAGTCGAACCTAGAATCTTCTGATCCGTAGTCAGACACTTCCATTCAAATCAAATCAAATCAAATTTTATTTGTCACAGCATACCATGGTTAGCAGATGTTAATGCGAGTGTACGAAATGTTCTTGTGCTTCTGTTCCATAACCAACAAGTAATCTAACTTGATCAATTCCAAAACTACTGTCTTATACACAGTGTAAGGGATAAGGAACATGTACATAAGGATATATGAATGAGTGATGGTACAGAGCTGCATACAGTAGATGGTATCGAGTACAGTATATACATATGAGATGAGTGTGTAGACAAAGTAAACAAAGTGGCATAGTTAAAGTGGCTAGTGATACATGTGTTACATAAGGATGCAGTCGATGATGTAGAGTACAGTATATACATATGCATATGAGATGAATAATGTAGGGTAAGTAACATTATATAAGGTAGCATTGTTTAAAGTGGCTAGTGATATATTTACATCATTTCCCATCAATTCCCATTATTAAAATGGCTGGAGTTGGGTCAGTGTCAATGACAGTGTGTTGGCAGCAGCCACTCAATGTTAGTGGTGGCTGTTTAACAGTCTGATGGCCTTGAGATAGAAGCTGTTTTTCAGTCTCTCGGTCCCAGCTTTGATGCACCTGTACTGACCTCGCCTTCTGGATGATAGCGGGGTGAACAGGCAGTGGTTCGGGTGGTTGATGTCCTTGATGATCTTTATGGCCTTCCTGTAACAACGGGTGGTGTAGGTGTCCTGGAGGGCAGGTAGTTTGCCCCCGGTGATGCGTTGTGCAGTCCTCACTACCCTCTGGAGAGCCTTACGGTTGAGGGCGGAGCAGTTGCCGTACCAGGCGGTGATACAGCCCGCCAGGATGCTCTCGATTGTGCATCTGTAGAAGTTTGTGAGTGCTTTTGGTGACAAGCCAATTTCTTCAGCCTCCTGAGGTTGAATAGGCGCTGCTGCGCCTTCTTCACGACGCTGTCAGTGTGAGTGGACCAATTCAGTTTGTCTGTGATGTGTATGCCGAGGAACTTAAAACTAGCTACCCTCTCCACTACTGTTCCATCGATGTGGATAGGGGTGTTCCCTCTGCTGTTTCCTGAAGTCCACAATCATCTCCTTAGTTTTGTTGACGTTGAGTGTGAGGTTATTTTCCTGACACCACACTCCGAGGGCCCTCCCTCCTCCCTGTAGGCCGTCTCGTCGTTGTTGGTAATCAAGCCTACCACTGTTGTGTCGTCCAAACTTGATGATTGAGTTGGAGGCGTGCGTGGCCACGCAGTCGTGGGTGAACAGGGAGTACAGGAGAGGGCTCAGAACGCACCCTTGTGGGGCCCCCTGTTGAGGATCAGCGGGGAGGAGATGTTGTTGCCTACCCTCACTGGCACCACGTCTAAGCTGAAGTTAGGTCACAGCTAGACAAATGTACACAGTCATAGCGTCTGTCAACAACAAGGTTCCTTGGTTTTCTGTTTCAGATGCATATCTTAATTTGATCCTCCTGTTGTTGCATGAATTTTACTGCAGAGCAAGAAATGCAGCCATGAAGTGTATTCAACGTTTAAAAAGCCTTGTATAATTTGAATCTACATAACATGTCACATTTCCTGTTGATGAGGGAATATTGTTGTGTTGTGTGAAACTGCTGCATCTGTTGTTACACAAGTGGGTACCTAACGAAAAGATATTCTTTCCCATACCGGAGTCGAACCCAGGCCACCTGGGTGAAAAAAAGGAATCCTAACACTTAGACCATATGGGAAGACATATACTTAAAATACACATCACAAACAAATCTTTAAATGTTGACATTATGCCTGTTGGATTCAAAAACTACATCTTTCTTCTCAGAGATGTTGGGGAATGTCCAGATGAAATCCGTCTAAAATGTGTTTGAAGTGAGAACAGCCAGAAGCACTGAAAGTTATACAGTATCATTCCCAGCTTGATTTCAGTCAATTAAATAAAGTATTGAGCCAGCCAGGAGTCGAACCTAGAATCTTCTGATCCGTAGTCAGACACGTTATCCATTGCGCCACTGGCCCCACGTATAAGCTGAAGTCAGGTCACAGCTAGACCAGTGTACACAGTCTTGGCGTCTGTCAACAACAAGGTTCCTTGGTTTTCTGTTTCAGATGCATATCTTAATTTGATCCTCCTGTTGTTGCATGAATTTTACTGCAGAGCAAGAAATGCAGCCATGAAGTTTATTCAACGTTTAAAAAGCTTTGTATAATTTGAATATACATAACATGTCACATTTCCTGTTGCTGAGGGAATATTGTTGTGTTGTGTGAAACTGCTGCATCTGTTGTTACACAAGTGGTTACCTAACGAAAAGATATTCTTTCCCATATCAGGAGTTGAACCCAGGCCACCTGGGTGAAAACCAGGAATCCTAACCGCTAGACCATATGGGAAGACACATACTTAAAATACACATCACAGACAAATCTTTAAATGTTGACATCATGCCTGTTGGATTTAAAAGCTACATCTTTTTTTCTCAGAGATGTTGGGGAATGTCCAGATGAAATCCGTCTAAAATGTGTTTGAAGTGAGAACAGCCAGAAGCACTGAAAGGTATACAGTATCATTCCCAGCTTGATTTCAGTCAATTAAACAAAGTATTGAGCCAGCCAGGAGTCGAACCTAGAATCTTCTGATCCGTAGTCAGACACATTATCCATTGCGCCACTGGCCCCACGTCTAAGCTGAAGTCAGGTCACAGCTAGACCAGTGTACACAGTCTTGGCGTCTGTCAACAACAAGGTTCCTCGGTTTTCTGTTTCAGATGCATATCTTAATTTGATCCTCCTGTTGTTGCATGAATTTTACTGCAGAGCAAGAAAGGCAGCCATGAAGTTTATTCAACGTTTAAAAAGCTTTGTATAATTTGAATATACATAACATGTCACATTTCATGTTGCTGAGGGAATATTGTTGTGTTGTGAGAAACTGCTGCATCTGTTGTTACACAAGTGGGTACCTAATGACAAGATATTCTTTCCCATAACGGGAGTTGAACCCGGGCCACCTGGGTGAAAACAAGGAATCCTAACCGCTAGACCATATGGGAAGACACATACTTAAAATACACATCACAGACAAATCTTTAAATGTTGACATCATGCCTGTTGGATTTAAAAGCTAAATCTTTTTTTCTCAGAGATGTCGGGGAATGTCCAGATGAAATCCGTCTAAAATGTGTTTGAAGTGAGAACAGCCAGAAGCACTGAAAGGTTTACAGTATCATTCCCAGCTTGATTTCAGTCAATTAAATAAAGTAATGAGCCAGCCAGGAGTCTAACCTAGAATCTTCTGATCCGTAGTCAGACACGTTATCCATTGCACCACTGGCCCCATGTCTAAGCTGAAGTCAGGTCACAGCTAGACCAGTGTACACAGTCATAGCGTCTGTCAACAACAAGGTTCCTTGGTTTTCTGTTTCAGATGCATATCTTAATTTGATCCTCCTGGTGTTGCATGAATTTTACTGCAGAGAAATAAATGCAGCCATGAAGTGTATTCAACGTTTAAAAACCCTTGTATAATTTGAATCTACATAACATGTCACATTTCCTGTTGCTGAGGGAATATTGTTGTGTTGTGAGAAACTGCTGCATCTGTTGTTACACAAGTGGATACCCTACGAAAATATATTCTTTCCCATACCGGGAGTTGAACCCGGGTCACCTGGGTGAAAACCAGGAATCTTAACTGCTAGACCATATGGGAAGACACATACTTAAAATACACATCACAGACAATTCTTTAAATGTTGACATTATGCCTGTTTGATTTAAAAGCTACATCTTTTTTTAATACAGTATCATTCCCTGCTTGATTTCAGTCAATTAAACAAAGTATTGAGCCAGCCAGGAGTCTAACCTAGAATCTTCTGATCCGTAGTCAGACACGTTATCCATTGCGCCACTGGCCCCACGTCTAGGCTGAAGTCAGGTCACAGCTAGACCAGTGTACCCAGTCATAGCGTCTCTCAACAACAAGGTTCCTTGGTTTTCTGTTTCAGATGCATATCTTAATTTGATCCTCCTGTTGTTGCATGAATTTTACTGCAGAGCAAGAAATGCAGCCATGAAGTGTATTCAACGTTTAAAAATAATTGTATAATTCGAATCTACATGACATGTCACATTTCATGTTGCTGAGTGAATATTGTTGTGTTGTGTGAAACTGCTGCATCTGTTGTTACACAAGTGGGTACCTAACGAAAATATATTCTTTCCCATACCGTGAGTTGAACCCGGGCCACCTGGGTGAAAACCAGGAATCCTAACCGTTAGACCATATGGGTAGACAGATACTTAAAATACACATCACAGACAAATCTTTAAATGTTGATATTATGCCTGTTGGATTTAAAAGCTACATCTTTTTTTCTCAGAGATGTTGGGGAATGTCCAGATGAAATCCGTCTAAAATGTGTTTAAAGTGAGAACAGCCAGAAGCACTGAAAGGTATACAGTATCATTCCCAGCTTGATTTCAGTCAATTAAATAAAGTATTGAGCCAGCCAGGAGTTGAACCTTGAATCTTCTGATCCGTAGTCAGACACGTTATCCATTGCACCACTGGCCCCACGTCTAAACTGAAGTCAGGTCACAGCTAGACCAGTGTACACAGTCATGGCGTCTGTCAACATCAAGGTTCCTTGGTTTTCTGTTTCAGATGCATATCTTAATTTGATCCTCCTGTTGTTGCATGAATTTTACTGCAGAGCAAGAAATGCAGCCATGAAGTGCATTCAACGTTTAAAAAGCCTTATATAATTTGAATTTACATAACAAGTCACATTTCCTGTTGCTGAGGGAATATTGTTGTGTTGTGAGAAACTGCTGCATCTGTTGTTACACAAGTGGGTACCTAACGAAAATATATTGTTTCCATACTGGTAGTTGAACCCAGTCTACCTGGGTGAAAACCAGGAATCCTAACCGCTAGACCATATGGGAAGACACATACTTAAAATACACATCACAGACAAATCTTTAAATGTTGACATCATGCCTATTGGATTTAAAAGCTACATCTTTTTTCTCAGAGATGTTGGGGAATGTCCAGATGAAATCCGTCTAAAATGTGTTTGAAGTGAGAACAGCCAGAAGCACTGAAAGGTATACAGTATCATTCCCAGCTTGATTTCAGTCAATTAAACAAATTATTGAGCCAGCCAGGAGTCAAACCTAGAATCTTCTGATCCGTAGTCAGACACGTTCTCCATAGCACCACTGGCCCCACGTCTAAGCTTAAGTCAGGTCACAGCTAGACCAGTGTACACAGTCATAGTGTCTGTCAAAAACAAGGTTCCTTGGTTTTCTGTTTCAGATGCATATCTTAATTTGATCCTCCTGTTGTTGCATGAATTTTACTGCAGAGCAAGAAATCCAGCCATGAAGTTTATTCAACGTTTAAAAAGCTTTGTATATACATAACATGTCACATTTCCTGTTGCTGAGAGAATATTGTTTTGTTGTGTGAAACTGCTGCATCTGTTGTTACACAAGTGGGTACCTAACGATAAGATGATCTTTACCATACCGGTAGTTGAACCCAGGCCACCTGTGTGAAAACCAGGAATCCTAACCGCTAGACCATATGGGAAGACAAAAACTTAAAATACACATCACAGACAAATCTTTAAATGTTGACATTATGCCTGTTGGAATTAAATGCTACATCTTTTTTCTCAGAGATGTTGGGGAATGTCCAGATGAAATCCGTCTAAAATGTGTTTTGAAGTGAGAACAGCCAGAAGCACTGAAAGGTATACAGTATCATTCCCTGCTTGATTTCAGTCAATTAAACAAAGTATTGAGCCAGCCAGGAGTCAAACCTAGAATCTTCTGATCCATAGTCAGACACGTTATCCATTGCGCCACTGGCACCACGTCTAAGCTGAAGTCAGGTCACAGCTAGACCAGTGTACACAGTCATGGCGTCTGTCAACAACAAGGTTCCTTGGTTTTCTGTTTGAGATGCATATCTTAATTTGATCCTCCTGTTGTTGCATGAATTTTACTGCAGAGCAAGAAATGCAGCCATGAAGTGTATTCAACGTTTAAAAAGCCTTGTATAATTTGAATCTACATAACAAGTCACATTTCCTGTTGCTGAGGGAATATTGTTGTGTTGTGAGAAACTGCTGCATCTGTTGTTACACAAGTGGGTACCTAATGACAAGATATTCTTTCCCATACCGGAAGTTGAACCCGGGCCACCTGGGTGAAAACAAGGAATCCTAACCACTAGACCATATGGGAAGACACATACTTAAAATACACATCACAGACAAATCTTTAAATGTTGACATTATGCCTGTTGGATTTAAAAGCAACATCTTTTTTCTCAGAGAGGTTGGGGAATGTCCAGATGAAATCCATCTATAATGTGTTTGAAGTGAGAACAGCCAGAAGCACTGAAAGGTAAACAGTATCATTCCCAGCTTGATTTCAGTCAATTAAGTAAATTATTGAGCCAGCCAGGAGTCGAACCTAGAATCTTCTGATCTGTAGTCAGACACGTTATCCATTGTGCCACTGGCCCCACGTCTAAAACAAAGTCAGGTCACAGCTAGACCAGTGTACACAGTCATAGCGTCTCTCAACAACAAGGTTCCTTTTTTTTCTGTTTCAGATGCATATCTTAATTTGA
>NW_025746000.1:167500-190000 GCF_021184085.1 Oncorhynchus gorbuscha | reverse complement strand
AATTTGAATCTACATAACATGTCACATTTCCTGTTGCTGAGGGAATATTGTTGTGTTGTGAGAAACTGCTGCATCTGTTGTTACACAAGTGGATACCCTACGAAAATATATTCTTTCCCATAACGGGAGTTGAACCCGGGCGAAAACCAGGAATCCTAACCGCTAGACCATATGGGAAGACACATACTGAAAAATACACATCACAGACAAATCTTTAAATGTTGACATTATGCCTGTTGGATTTAAAAGTGACATCTTTTTTTCTCAGAGATGTTGGGGAATGTCCAGATGATTTCGGTCAATTCAATAAATTGATTTCAGTCAATTCAATAAAGTATTGAGCCAGTCAGGAGTTGAACCTAGAATTTCTGATCCGTAGTCAGACACTTTATCCATTGCGCCACTGACCACACATTTAAACTGAAGTCAGGTCACAGCTAGACCAGTGTACACAGTCATAGCGTCTGTCAATAACAAGGTTCCTTGGTTTTCTGTTTCAGATGCATATCTTCATTTGATCCTCCTGTTGTTGCATGAATTTTACTGTAGAGCAAGAAATGCAGCCATGAAGTGTATTCAACGTTTAAAAACTCTTGTATAATATAAATATACATGAAGTTTAACATTTCCTGTTGCTGAGGGAATACTGTTGTGTTGTGTGAAACCACTGCATATTTTGTTACACAACTGCTTACCTAACGACAAGATATTCTTTCCCATACCGGGAGTCGAACCCGGGCCACCAGAGTGAAAACCAGGAATCCTAACCGCTAGACCATATGGGAAGACACATACTTAAAATACACATCACAGACAAATCTTTAAATGTTGACATTATGCCTGTTGGATTTAAAAGCTACATCTTTTTTTCTCAGAGATGTTGGGGAATGTCCAGATGAAATCCGTCTAAAATGTGTTTGAAGTGACAACAGCCAGAAGCACTGAAAGGTATACAGTATCATTCCCAGCTTGATTTCAGTCAATTAAATAAAGTATTGAGGCAGCCAGGAGTTGAACCATGAATCTTCTGATCCGTAGTCAGACACGTTATCCATTGCTCCACTGGCCACACGTCTAAGCTGAAGTCAGGTCACAGCTAGACCAGTGTACACAGTCATAGCGTCTGTCAACAACAAGGTTCCTTGGTTTTCTGTTTCAGATGCATATCTTAATTTGATCCTCCTGTTGTTGCATGAATTTTACTGCAGAGCAAGAAATGCAGCCATGAAGTGTATTCAACGTTTAAAAAGCCATGTATAATTTGAATCTATATAACAAGTCACATTTCCTGTTGCTGAGGGAATATTGTTGTGTTGTGAGAAACTGCTGCATCTGTTGTTACACAAGTACGTACCTAACGACAATATATTCTTTCCCATACCGGGAATTGAAACCTGGCCACCTGGGTGAAAACCAGGAATCCTTACCGCTAGACCATATGGGAAGAAACATACTTAAAATACACATCACAGTCAAATCTTTAAATGTTGACATTATGCCTGTTTGATTTAAAAGCTACATCTTTTTTAATACAGTATCATTCCCTGCTTGATTTCAGTCAATTAAACAAAGTATTGAGCCAGCCAGGAGTCGAACCTAGAATCTTCTGATCCGTAGTCAGACACGTTATCCATTGCACCACTGGCCCCACGTCTTAGCTGAAGTCAGGTCACAGCTAGACAAGTGTACACAGTCATAGCGTCTCTCAACAACAAGGTTCCTTTTTTTCTGTTTCAGATGCATATCTTAATTTGATCCTCCTGTTGTTGCATGAATTTTACTGCAGAGCAAGAAATGCAGCCATGAAGTGTATTCAACGTTTAAAAATAATTGTATAATTCAAATCTACATGACATGTCACATTTCATGTTGCTGAGGGAATATTGTTGTGTTGTGAGAAACTGCTGCATCTGTTGTTACACAAGTGGGTACCTAATGACAAGATATCCTTTCCCATACAGGGAGTTGAACCCGGGCCACCTGGGTGAAAACCAGGAATCCTAACCGCTAGACCATATGGGAAGACACATACTTAAAATACACATCACAGACAAATCTTTAAATGTTGACATTATGCCTGTTGGATTCAAAAACTACATATTTTTTTCTCAGAGATGTTGGGGAATGTCCAGATGAAATCCATCTATAATGTGTTTGAAGTGAGAACAGCCAGAAGCACAGAAAGGTATACAGTATCATTTGATCCTCCTGTTGTTGCATGAATTTTACTGCAGAGCAAGAAATGCAGCCATGAAGTGTATTCAACGTTTAAAAAGCCTTATATAATTTGAATCTACATAACAAGTCACATTTCCTGTTGCTGAGGGAATATTGTTGTGTTGTGAGAAACTGCTGCATCTGTTGATACACAAGTGGGTACCTAACGAAAATATATTCTTTCCCATACCGGGAGTTGAACCCGGGCCAGCTGGGTGAAAACCAGGAATCCTAACCGCTAGACCATATGGGAAGACACATAGTTAATACACACATCACAGACAAATCTTTAGATGTTGACATCATGCCTGTTGGATTTAAAAGCTAAATATTTTGTTCTCAGAGATGTCGGGGAATGTCCAGATGAAATCCGTCTAAAATGTGTTTGAAGTAAGAACAGCCAGAAGCACTGAAAGGTTTACAGTATCATTCCCAGCTTGATTTCAGTCAATTAAGTAAACTATTGAGGCAGCCAGGAGTCAAACCTTGAATGTTCTTCTCTGTAATTAGACACATTATCCATTGCGCCACTGGCACCACGTCTAAGTTGAAGTCAGGTCACAGCTAGACCAGTTTACACAGTCATAGCGTCTGTCAAAAACAAGGTTCCTTGGTTTTCTGTTTCAGATGCATATCTTAATTTGATCCTCCTGTTGTTGCATGAATTTTACTGCAGAGCAAGAAATGCAGCCATGAAGTGTATTCAACGTTTAAAAACCCTTGTATAATTTGAATCTACATAACATGTCACATTTCCTGTTGCTGAGGGAATATTGTTGTGTTGTGAGAAACTGCTGCATCTGTTGTTACACAAGTGGATACCCTACGAAAATATATTCTTTCCCATAACGGGAGTTGAACCCGGGCGAAAACCAGGAATCCTAACCGCTAGACCATATGGGAAGACACATACTGAAAAATACACATCACAGACAAATCTTTAAATGTTGACATTATGCCTGTTGGATTTAAAAGTGACATCTTTTTTTCTCAGAGATGTTGGGGAATGTCCAGATGATTTCGGTCAATTCAATAAATTGATTTCGGTCAATTCAATAAAGTATTGAGCCAGTCAGGAGTTGAACCTAGAATCTTCTGATCCGTAGTCAGACACTTTATCCATTGCGCCACTGGCCACACATTTAAACTGAAGTCAGGTCACAGCTAGACCAGTGTACACAGTCATAGCGTCTGTCAATAACAAGGTTCCTTGGTTTTCTGTTTCAGATGCATATCTTCATTTGATCCTCCTGTTGTTGCATGAATTTTACTGCAGAGCAAGAAATGCAGCCATGAAGTGTATTCAACGTTTAAAAAGTATTGTATATACATAATAATAATATATGCCATTTAGCAGACACTTTTATACATAACATGTCACATTTCCTGTTGCTGAGGGAATATTGTTGTGTTGTGTGAAACTGCTGCATCTGTTATTACACAAGTGGGTACCTAACGATAAGATATCCTTTCCCATACCGGGAGTTGAACCCGGGCCACCTGGGTGAAAACCAGGAATCCTAACCGCTAGACCATATGGGAAGACAAATACTTGAAATACACATCACAGACAAATCTTTAAATGTTGACATCATGCCTGTTGGATTTAAAAGCGACATCTTTTTTCCTCAGAGATGTTGGGGAATGTCCAGATGAAATCCGTCTAAAATGTGTTTGAAGTGAGAACAGCCAAAAGCACTGAAAGGTATACAGTATCATTCCCAGCTTGATTTCAGTCAATTAAATAAATTATTGAGCCAGCCAGGAGTTGAACCTAGAATCTTCTGATCCGTAGTCAGACACATTATCCATTGCACCACTGGCACCACGTCTAAGCTGAAGTCAGGTCACAGCTAGACCAGTGTACACAGTCATGGCGTCTGTCAACAACAAGGTTCCTTGGTTTTCTGTTTCAGATGCATATCTTAATTTGATCCTCCTGTTGTTGCATGAATTTTACTGCAGAACAAGAAATGCAGCCATGAAGTGTATTCATCGTTTAAAAAGCCTTGTATAATTGGAATCTACATGACATGTCACATTTGCTGTTGCTGAGGGAATATGGTTTAGTTGTGTGAAAATGCTGCATCTGTTGGTACACAAGTGCGTACCAAACGAAAAGATATCCTTTCCCATACCGGGAGTTGAACCCGGGCCACCTGGGTGAAAACCAGGAATCCTAACCGCTAGACCATATGGGAAGACACATATGTATAATACACATCACAGACAAATCTTTAAATGTTGACATTATGCCTGTTTGATTTACAAGCTACATCTTTTTTTTGGGGAATGTCATACAGTATCATTCCCAGCTTGATTTCAGTCAATTAAATCAAGTATTGAGCCAGCCAGGAGTTGAACTTAGAATCTTCTGATCCGTAGTCAGACACGTTATCCATTGCACCACTGGCCCCACGTCTAAGCTGAAGTCAGGTCACAGCTAGACCAGTGTACACAGTCATAGCGTCTCTAAACAACAAGGTTCCTTGGTTTTCTGTTTCAGATGCATATCTTAATTTGATCCTCCTGTTGTTGCATGAATTTTACTGCAGAGCAAGAAATGCAGCCATGAAGTGTATTCATCGTTTAAAAAGCCTTGTATAATTTGAATCTACATGACATGTCACATTTGCTGTTGCTGAGGGAATACTGTTTTGTGAAACTGCTGAATCTGTTGTTACACAAGTGCGTACCTAACGATGAGTTATTCTTTCCCATACCGGGAGTTGAACCCGGGCCACCTGGGTGAAAACCAGGAATCCTAACCGCTAGACCATATGGGAAGACACGTACTTAAAATACACATCACAGACAAATCTTTAAATGTTGACATCATGCCTGTTGGATTTAAAAGCTACATCTTTTTTAATACAGTATCATTCCCTGCTTGATTTCAGTCAATTAAACAAAGTATTGAGCCAGCCAGGAGTCGAACCTAGAATCTTCTGATCCGTAGTCAGACACGTTATCCATTCAAATCAAATCAAATCAAATTTTATTTGTCACATACACATGGTTAGCAGATGTTAATGCGAGTGTAGCGAAATGCTTGTGCTTCTAGTTCCGACAATGCAGTGATAACCAACAAGTAATCTAACTAACAATTCCAAAACTACTGTCTTATACACAGTGTAAGGGGATAAGGAACATGTACATAAGGATATATGAATGAGTGATGGTACAGAGCAGCATACAGTAGATGGTATCGAGTACAGTATATACATATGAGATGAGTGTGTAGACAAAGTAAACAAAGTGGCATAGTTAAAGTGGCTAGTGATACATGTGTTACATAAGGATGCAGTCGATGATGTAGAGTACAGTATATACATATGCATATGAGATGAATAATGTAGGGTAAGTAACATTATATAAGGTAGCATTGTTTAAAGTGGCTAGTGATATATTTACATCATTTCCCATCAATTCCCATTATTAAAATGGCTGGAGTTGGGTCAGCGTCAATGACAGTGTGTTGGCAGCAGCCACTCAATGTTAGTGGTGGCTGTTTAACAGTCTGATGGCCTTGAGATAGAAGCTGTTTTTCAGTCTCTCGGTCCCAGCTTTGATGCACCTGTACTGACCTCGCCTTCTGGATGATAGCGGGGTGAACAGGCAGTGGTTCGGGTGGTTGATGTCCTTGATGATCTTTATGGCCTTCCTGTAACAACGGGTGGTGTAGGTGTCCTGGAGGGCAGGTAGTTTGCCCCGGTGATGCGTTGTGCAGTCCTCACTACCCTCTGGAGAGCCTTACGGTTGAGGGCGGAGAAGTTGCCGTACCAGGCGGTGATACAGCCCGCCAGGATGCTCTCGATTGTGCATCTGTAGAAGTTTGTGAGTGCTTTTGGTGACAAGCCGAATTTCTTCAGCCTCCTGAGGTTGAATAGGCGCTGCTGCGCCTTCTTCACGACGCTGTCAGTGTGAGTGGACCAATTCAGTTTGTCTGTGATGTGTATGCCGAGGAACTTAAAACTAGCTACCCTCTCCAGTACTGTTCCATCGATGTGGATAGGGGTGTTCCCTCTGCTGTTTCCTGAAGTCCACAATCATCTCCTTAGTTTTGTTGACGTTGAGTGTGAGGTTATTTTCCTGACACCACACTCCGAGGGCCCTCACCTCCTCCCTGTAGGCCGTCTCGTCGTTGTTGGTAATCAAGCCTACCACTGTTGTGTCGTCCGCAAACTTGATGATTGAGTTGGAGGCGTGCGTGGCCACGCAGTCGTGGGTGAACAGGGAGTACAGGAGAGGGCTCAGAACGCACCCTTGTGGGGCCCCCGTGTTCAGGATCAGCGGGGAGGAGATGTTGTTGCCTACCCTCACTGGCACCACGTCTAAGCTGAAGTCAGGTCACAGCTAGACAAATGTACACAGTCAAAAGCGTCTGTCAACAACAAGGTTCCTTGGTTTTCTGTTTCAGATGCATATCTTAATTTGATCCTCCTGTTGTTGCATGAATTTTACTGCAGAGCAAGAAATGCAGCCATGAAGTGTATTCAACGTTTAAAAAGCTTTGTATAATTTGAATCTACAGGAGTCAAACCTTGAATCTTCTGATCCGTAGTCAGACACGTTATCCATTGCGCCACTGGCCCCACATCTAAGCTGAAGTCAGGTCACAGCTAGACCAGTGTACACAGTCTGTCGACAACAAGGTTCCTTGGTTTTCTGTTTCAGATGCATATCTTAATTTGATCCTCCTGTTGTTGCATGAATTTTACTGCAGAGCAAGAAATGCAGCCATGAAGTGTATTCAACGTTTAAAAAGACTTATATAATTTGAATCTACATAACAAGTCACATTTCCTGTTGCTGAGGGAATATTGTTGTGTTTTGAGAAACTGCTGCATCTGTTGTTACACAAGTGGGTAACATAACAAAAATATATTCTTTCCCATACCGGGAGTTGAACCCGGGCCACCTGGGTGAAAACCAGGAATCCTAACCGCTAGACCATATGGGAAGACACATACTTAAAATACACATCACAGACACATCTTTAAATGTTGACATTATGCCTGTTGGATTCAAAAACCTCATCTTTTTTTCTCAGAGATGTTGGGGAATGTCCAGATGAAATCCATCTATAATGTGTTTGAAGTGAGAACAGCCAGAAGCACAGAAAGGTATACAGTATCATTTGATCCTCCTGTTGTTGCATGAATTTTACTGCAGAGCAAGAAATGCAGCCATGAAGTGTATTCAACGTTTAAAAAGCCTTATATAATTTGAATCTACATAACAAGTCACATTTCCTGTTGCTGAGGGAATATTGTTGTGTTGTGAGAAACTGCTGCATCTGTTGATACACAAGTGGGTACCTAACGAAAATATATTCTTTCCCATACCGGGAGTTGAACCCGGGCCAGCTGGGTGAAAACCAGGAATCCTAACCGCTAGACCATATGGGAAGACACATATTTAATACACACATCACAGACAAATCTTTAGATGTTGACATCATGCCTGTTGGATTTAAAAGCTAAATATTTTGTTCTCAGAGATGTCGGGGAATGTCCAGATGAAATCCGTCTAAAATGTGTTTGAAGTGAGAACAGCCAGAAGCACTGAAAGGTTTACAGTATCATTCCCAGCTTGATTTCAGTCAATTAAATAAACTATTGAGGCAGCCAGGAGTCAAACCTTGAATGTTCTTCTCTGTAATTAGACACATTATCCATTGCGCCACTGGCACCACGTCTAAGTTGAAGTCAGGTCACAGCTAGACCAGTTTACACAGTCATAGCGTCTGTCAAAAACAAGGTTCCTTGGTTTTCTGTTTCAGATGCATATCTTAATTTGATCCTCCTGTTGTTGCATGAATTTTACTGCAGAGCAAGAAATGCAGCCATGAAGTGTATTCAACGTTTAAAAACCCTTGTATAATTTGAATCTACATAACATGTCACATTTCCTGTTGCTGAGGGAATATTGTTGTGTTGTGAGAAACTGCTGCATCTGTTGTTACACAAGTGGATACCCTACGAAAATATATTCTTTCCCATAACGGGAGTTGAACCCGGGCGAAAACCAGGAATCCTAACCGCTAGACCATATGGGAAGACACATACTGAAAAATACACATCACAGACAAATCTTTAAATGTTGACATTATGCCTGTTGGATTTAAAAGTGACATCTTTTTTTCTCAGAGATGTTGGGGAATGTCCAGATGATTTCGGTCAATTCAATAAATTGATTTCGGTCAATTCAATAAAGTATTGAGCCAGTCAGGAGTTGAACCTAGAATTTCTGATCCGTAGTCAGACACTTTATCCATTGCGCCACTGACCACACATTTAAACTGAAGTCAGGTCACAGCTAGACCAGTGTACACAGTCATAGCGTCTGTCAATAACAAGGTTCCTTGGTTTTCTGTTTCAGATGCATATCTTCATTTGATCCTCCTGTTGTTGCATGAATTTTACTGTAGAGCAAGAAATGCAGCCATGAAGTGTATTCAACGTTTAAAAACTCTTGTATAATATAAATATACATGAAGTTTAACATTTCCTGTTGCTGAGGGAATACTGTTGTGTTGTGTGAAACCACTGCATATTTTGTTACACAACTGCTTACCTAACGACAAGATATTCTTTCCCATACCGGGAGTCGAACCCGGGCCACCAGAGTGAAAACCAGGAATCCTAACCGCTAGACCATATGGGAAGACACATACTTAAAATACACATCACAGACAAATCTTTAAATGTTGACATTATGCCTGTTGGATTTAAAAGCTACATCTTTTTTTCTCAGAGATGTTGGGGAATGTCCAGATGAAATCCGTCTAAAATGTGTTTGAAGTGACAACAGCCAGAAGCACTGAAAGGTATACAGTATCATTCCCAGCTTGATTTCAGTCAATTAAATAAAGTATTGAGGCAGCCAGGAGTTGAACCATGAATCTTCTGATCCGTAGTCAGACACGTTATCCATTGCTCCACTGGCCACACGTCTAAGCTGAAGTCAGGTCACAGCTAGACCAGTGTACACAGTCATAGCGTCTGTCAACAACAAGGTTCCTTGGTTTTCTGTTTCAGATGCATATCTTAATTTGATCCTCCTGTTGTTGCATGAATTTTACTGCAGAGCAAGAAATGCAGCCATGAAGTGTATTCAACGTTTAAAAAGCCATGTATAATTTGAATCTATATAACAAGTCACATTTCCTGTTGCTGAGGGAATATTGTTGTGTTGTGAGAAACTGCTGCATCTGTTGTTACACAAGTACGTACCTAACGACAATATATTCTTTCCCATACCGGGAATTGAAACCTGGCCACCTGGGTGAAAACCAGGAATCCTTACCGCTAGACCATATGGGAAGAAACATACTTAAAATACACATCACAGTCAAATCTTTAAATGTTGACATTATGCCTGTTTGATTTAAAAGCTACATCTTTTTTTAATACAGTATCATTCCCTGCTTGATTTCAGTCAATTAAACAAAGTATTGAGCCAGCCAGGAGTCGAACCTAGAATCTTCTGATCCGTAGTCAGACACGTTATCCATTGCACCACTGGCCCCACGTCTTAGCTGAAGTCAGGTCACAGCTAGACAAGTGTACACAGTCATAGCGTCTCTCAACAACAAGGTTCCTTTTTTTTCTGTTTCAGATGCATATCTTAATTTGATCCTCCTGTTGTTGCATGAATTTTACTGCAGAGCAAGAAATGCAGCCATGAAGTGTATTCAACGTTTAAAAATAATTGTATAATTCAAATCTACATGACATGTCACATTTCATGTTGCTGAGGGAATATTGTTGTGTTGTGAGAAACTGCTGCATCTGTTGTTACACAAGTGGGTACCTAATGACAAGATATCCTTTCCCATACAGGGAGTTGAACCCGGGCCACCTGGGTGAAAACCAGGAATCCTAACCGCTAGACCATATGGGAAGACACATACTTAAAATACACATCACAGACAAATCTTTAAATGTTGACATTATGCCTGTTGGATTCAAAAACTACATATTTTTTTCTCAGAGATGTTGGGGAATGTCCAGATGAAATCCATCTATAATGTGTTTGAAGTGAGAACAGCCAGAAGCACAGAAAGGTATACAGTATCATTTGATCCTCCTGTTGTTGCATGAATTTTACTGCAGAGCAAGAAATGCAGCCATGAAGTGTATTCAACGTTTAAAAAGCCTTATATAATTTGAATCTACATAACAAGTCACATTTCCTGTTGCTGAGGGAATATTGTTGTGTTGTGAGAAACTGCTGCATCTGTTGATACACAAGTGGGTACCTAACGAAAATATATTCTTTCCCATACCGGGAGTTGAACCCGGGCCAGCTGGGTGAAAACCAGGAATCCTAACCGCTAGACCATATGGGAAGACACATAGTTAATACACACATCACAGACAAATCTTTAGATGTTGACATCATGCCTGTTGGATTTAAAAGCTAAATATTTTGTTCTCAGAGATGTCGGGGAATGTCCAGATGAAATCCGTCTAAAATGTGTTTGAAGTAAGAACAGCCAGAAGCACTGAAAGGTTTACAGTATCATTCCCAGCTTGATTTCAGTCAATTAAGTAAACTATTGAGGCAGCCAGGAGTCAAACCTTGAATGTTCTTCTCTGTAATTAGACACATTATCCATTGCGCCACTGGCACCACGTCTAAGTTGAAGTCAGGTCACAGCTAGACCAGTTTACACAGTCATAGCGTCTGTCAAAAACAAGGTTCCTTGGTTTTCTGTTTCAGATGCATATCTTAATTTGATCCTCCTGTTGTTGCATGAATTTTACTGCAGAGCAAGAAATGCAGCCATGAAGTGTATTCAACGTTTAAAAACCCTTGTATAATTTGAATCTACATAACATGTCACATTTCCTGTTGCTGAGGGAATATTGTTGTGTTGTGAGAAACTGCTGCATCTGTTGTTACACAAGTGGATACCCTACGAAAATATATTCTTTCCCATAACGGGAGTTGAACCCGGGCGAAAACCAGGAATCCTAACCGCTAGACCATATGGGAAGACACATACTGAAAAATACACATCACAGACAAATCTTTAAATGTTGACATTATGCCTGTTGGATTTAAAAGTGACATCTTTTTTTTCTCAGAGATGTTGGGGAATGTCCAGATGATTTCGGTCAATTCAATAAATTGATTTCGGTCAATTCAATAAAGTATTGAGCCAGTCAGGAGTTGAACCTAGAATCTTCTGATCCGTAGTCAGACACTTTATCCATTGCGCCACTGGCCACACATTTAAACTGAAGTCAGGTCACAGCTAGACCAGTGTACACAGTCATAGCGTCTGTCAATAACAAGGTTCCTTGGTTTTCTGTTTCAGATGCATATCTTCATTTGATCCTCCTGTTGTTGCATGAATTTTACTGCAGAGCAAGAAATGCAGCCATGAAGTGTATTCAACGTTTAAAAAGTATTGTATATACATAATAATAATATATGCCATTTAGCAGACACTTTTATACATAACATGTCACATTTCCTGTTGCTGAGGGAATATTGTTGTGTTGTGTGAAACTGCTGCATCTGTTATTACACAAGTGGGTACCTAACGATAAGATATCCTTTCCCATACCGGGAGTTGAACCCGGGCCACCTGGGTGAAAACCAGGAATCCTAACCGCTAGACCATATGGGAAGACAAATACTTGAAATACACATCACAGACAAATCTTTAAATGTTGACATCATGCCTGTTGGATTTAAAAGCGACATCTTTTTTCCTCAGAGATGTTGGGGAATGTCCAGATGAAATCCGTCTAAAATGTGTTTGAAGTGAGAACAGCCAAAAGCACTGAAAGGTATACAGTATCATTCCCAGCTTGATTTCAGTCAATTAAATAAATTATTGAGCCAGCCAGGAGTTGAACCTAGAATCTTCTGATCCGTAGTCAGACACATTATCCATTGCACCACTGGCACCACGTCTAAGCTGAAGTCAGGTCACAGCTAGACCAGTGTACACAGTCATGGCGTCTGTCAACAACAAGGTTCCTTGGTTTTCTGTTTCAGATGCATATCTTAATTTGATCCTCCTGTTGTTGCATGAATTTTACTGCAGAACAAGAAATGCAGCCATGAAGTGTATTCATCGTTTAAAAAGCCTTGTATAATTGGAATCTACATGACATGTCACATTTGCTGTTGCTGAGGGAATATGGTTTAGTTGTGTGAAAATGCTGCATCTGTTGGTACACAAGTGCGTACCAAACGAAAAGATATCCTTTCCCATACCGGGAGTTGAACCCGGGCCACCTGGGTGAAAACCAGGAATCCTAACCGCTAGACCATATGGGAAGACACATATGTATAATACACATCACAGACAAATCTTTAAATGTTGACATTATGCCTGTTTGATTTACAAGCTACATCTTTTTTTCATACAGTATCATTCCCAGCTTGATTTCAGTCAATTAAATCAAGTATTGAGCCAGCCAGGAGTTGAACTTAGAATCTTCTGATCCGTAGTCAGACACGTTATCCATTGCACCACTGGCCCCACGTCTAAGCTGAAGTCAGGTCACAGCTAGACCAGTGTACACAGTCATAGCGTCTCTAAACAACAAGGTTCCTTGGTTTTCTGTTTCAGATGCATATCTTAATTTGATCCTCCTGTTGTTGCATGAATTTTACTGCAGAGCAAGAAATGCAGCCATGAAGTGTATTCATCGTTTAAAAAGCCTTGTATAATTTGAATCTACATGACATGTCACATTTGCTGTTGCTGAGGGAATACTGTTTTGTGAAACTGCTGAATCTGTTGTTACACAAGTGCGTACCTAACGATGAGTTATTCTTTCCCATACCGGGAGTTGAACCCGGGCCACCTGGGTGAAAACCAGGAATCCTAACCGCTAGACCATATGGGAAGACACGTACTTAAAATACACATCACAGACAAATCTTTAAATGTTGACATCATGCCTGTTGGATTTAAAAGCTACATCTTTTTTTAATACAGTATCATTCCCTGCTTGATTTCAGTCAATTAAACAAAGTATTGAGCCAGCCAGGAGTCGAACCTAGAATCTTCTGATCCGTAGTCAGACACGTTATCCATTCAAATCAAATCAAATCAAATTTTATTTGTCACATACACATGGTTAGCAGATGTTAATGCGAGTGTAGCGAAATGCTTGTGCTTCTAGTTCCGACAATGCAGTGATAACCAACAAGTAATCTAACTAACAATTCCAAAACTACTGTCTTATACACAGTGTAAGGGGATAAGGAACATGTACATAAGGATATATGAATGAGTGATGGTACAGAGCAGCATACAGTAGATGGTATCGAGTACAGTATATACATATGAGATGAGTGTGTAGACAAAGTAAACAAAGTGGCATAGTTAAAGTGGCTAGTGATACATGTGTTACATAAGGATGCAGTCGATGATGTAGAGTACAGTATATACATATGCATATGAGATGAATAATGTAGGGTAAGTAACATTATATAAGGTAGCATTGTTTAAAGTGGCTAGTGATATATTTACATCATTTCCCATCAATTCCCATTATTAAAATGGCTGGAGTTGGGTCAGCGTCAATGACAGTGTGTTGGCAGCAGCCACTCAATGTTAGTGGTGGCTGTTTAACAGTCTGATGGCCTTGAGATAGAAGCTGTTTTTCAGTCTCTCGGTCCCAGCTTTGATGCACCTGTACTGACCTCGCCTTCTGGATGATAGCGGGGTGAACAGGCAGTGGTTCGGGTGGTTGATGTCCTTGATGATCTTTATGGCCTTCCTGTAACAACGGGTGGTGTAGGTGTCCTGGAGGGCAGGTAGTTTGCCCCCGGTGATGCGTTGTGCAGTCCTCACTACCCTCTGGAGAGCCTTACGGTTGAGGGCGGAGAAGTTGCCGTACCAGGCGGTGATACAGCCCGCCAGGATGCTCTCGATTGTGCATCTGTAGAAGTTTGTGAGTGCTTTTGGTGACAAGCCGAATTTCTTCAGCCTCCTGAGGTTGAATAGGCGCTGCTGCGCCTTCTTCACGACGCTGTCAGTGTGAGTGGACCAATTCAGTTTGTCTGTGATGTGTATGCCGAGGAACTTAAAACTAGCTACCCTCTCCAGTACTGTTCCATCGATGTGGATAGGGGGGTGTTCCCTCTGCTGTTTCCTGAAGTCCACAATCATCTCCTTAGTTTTGTTGACGTTGAGTGTGAGGTTATTTTCCTGACACCACACTCCGAGGGCCCTCACCTCCTCCCTGTAGGCCGTCTCGTCGTTGTTGGTAATCAAGCCTACCACTGTTGTGTCGTCCGCAAACTTGATGATTGAGTTGGAGGCGTGCGTGGCCACGCAGTCGTGGGTGAACAGGGAGTACAGGAGAGGGCTCAGAACGCACCCTTGTGGGGCCCCCGTGTTCAGGATCAGCGGGGAGGAGATGTTGTTGCCTACCCTCACTGGCACCACGTCTAAGCTGAAGTCAGGTCACAGCTAGACAAATGTACACAGTCAAAAGCGTCTGTCAACAACAAGGTTCCTTGGTTTTCTGTTTCAGATGCATATCTTAATTTGATCCTCCTGTTGTTGCATGAATTTTACTGCAGAGCAAGAAATGCAGCCATGAAGTGTATTCAACGTTTAAAAAGCTTTGTATAATTTGAATCTACAGGAGTCAAACCTTGAATCTTCTGATCCGTAGTCAGACACGTTATCCATTGCGCCACTGGCCCCACATCTAAGCTGAAGTCAGGTCACAGCTAGACCAGTGTACACAGTCTGTCGACAACAAGGTTCCTTGGTTTTCTGTTTCAGATGCATATCTTAATTTGATCCTCCTGTTGTTGCATGAATTTTACTGCAGAGCAAGAAATGCAGCCATGAAGTGTATTCAACGTTTAAAAAGACTTATATAATTTGAATCTACATAACAAGTCACATTTCCTGTTGCTGAGGGAATATTGTTGTGTTTTGAGAAACTGCTGCATCTGTTGTTACACAAGTGGGTAACATAACAAAAATATATTCTTTCCCATACCGGGAGTTGAACCCGGGCCACCTGGGTGAAAACCAGGAATCCTAACCGCTAGACCATATGGGAAGACACATACTTAAAATACACATCACAGACACATCTTTAAATGTTGACATTATGCCTGTTGGATTCAAAAACTACATCTTTTTTCTCAGAGATGTTGGGGAATGTCCAGATGAAATCCATCTATAATGTGTTTGAAGTGAGAACAGCCAGAAGCACAGAAAGGTATACAGTATCATTCCCAGCTTGATTTCAGTCAATTAAATAAAGTATTGAACCAGCCAGGAGTCAAACCTAGAATCTTCTGATCCGTAGTCAGACACGTTATCCATTTCACCACTGGCCACACGTCTAAGCTGAAGTCAGGTCACAGCTAGAACAGTGTACACAGTCATGGCGTCTGTCAACAAAAAGGTTCCTTGGTTTTCTGTTTCAGATGCATATCTTAATTTGATCCTCCTGTTGTTGCATGAATTTTACTGCAGAGCAAGAAATGCAGCCATGAAGTGTATTCAACGTTTAAAAAGCTTTGTATAATTTGAATCTACATAACAAGTCACATTTCCTGTTGCTGAGGGAATATTGTTGTGTTGTGAGAAACTGCTGCATCTGTTGTTACACAAGTGGGTACCTAACGAAAATATATTCTTTCCCATACCGGGAGTTGAACCCGGGCCACCTGGGTGAAAACCAGGAATCCTAACCGCTAGACCATATGGGAAAACACATACTTAAAATACACATCACAGACAAATCTTTAAATGTTGACATCATGCCTGTTGGATTTAAAAGCCACATCTTTTTTTTCATTCCCTTGATTTCTCAGAGATGTTGGGGAATGTCCAGATGAAATCCATCTAAAGTGTGTTTGAAGTGAGAACAGCCAGAAGCACTGAAAGGTATACAGTATCATTCCCAGCTTGATTTCAGTCAATTAAATAAAGTATTGAGCCAGCCAGGAGTCGAACCTAGAATCTTCTGATCCGTAGTCAGACACGTTATCCATTGCACCACTGGCCCCACGTCTAAGCTGAAGTAAGGTCACAGCTAGACCAGTGTAGACAGTCATAGCGTCTGTCAACAACAAGGTTCCTTGGTTTTTTCTGTTTCAGATGCATATCTTAATTTGATCCTCCTGTTGTTGCATGAATTTTACTGCAGAGCAAGAAATGCAGCCATGAAGTGTATTCAACGTTTAAAAATAATTGTATAATTCAAATCTACATGACATGTCACATTTCATGTTGCTGAGGGAATATTGTTGTGTTGTGAGAAACTGCTGCATCTGTTGTTACACAAGTGGGTACCTAATGACAAGATATCCTTTCCCATACAGGGAGTTGAACCCGGCCACCTGGGTGAAAACCAGGAATCCTAACCGCTAGACCATATGGGAAGACACATACTTAAAATACACATCACAGACAAATCTTTAAATGTTGACATTATGCCTGTTGGATTTAAAAACTACATATTTTTTTCTCAGAGATGTTGGGGAATGTCCAGATGAAATCCATCTATAATGTGTTTGAAGTGAGAACAGCCAGAAGCACAGAAAGGTATACAGTATCATTTGATCCTCCTGTTGTTGCATGAATTTTACTGCAGAGCAAGAAATGCAGCCATGAAGTGTATTCAACGTTTAAAAAGCCTTATATAATTTGAATCTACATAACAAGTCACATTTCCTGTTGCTGAGGGAATATTGTTGTGTTGTGAGAAACTGCTGCATCTGTTGATACACAAGTGGGTACCTAACGAAAATATATTCTTTCCCATACCGGGAGTTGAACCCGGGCCAGCTGGGTGAAAACCAGGAATCCTAACCGCTAGACCATATGGGAAGACAAATACTTGAAATACACATCACAGACAAATCTTTAAATGTTGACATCATGCCTGTTGGATTTAAAAGCGACATCTTTTTTCCTCAGAGATGTTGGGGAATGTCCAGATGAAATCCGTCTAAAATGTGTTTGAAGTGAGAACAGCCAAAAGCACTGAAAGGTATACAGTATCATTCCCAGCTTGATTTCAGTCAATTAAATAAATTATTGAGCCAGCCAGGAGTTGAACCTAGAATCTTCTGATCCGTAGTCAGACACATTATCCATTGCACTACTGGCACCACGTCTAAGCTGAAGTCAGGTCACAGCTAGACCAGTGTACACAGTCATGGCGTCTGTCAACAACAAGGTTCCTTGGTTTTCTGTTTCAGATGCATATCTTAATTTGATCCTCCTGTTGTTGCATGAATTTTACTGCAGAACAAGAAATGCAGCCATGAAGTGTATTCATCGTTTAAAAAGCCTTGTATAATTGGAATCTACATGACATGTCACATTTGCTGTTGCTGAGGGAATATGGTTTAGTTGTGTGAAAATGCTGCATCTGTTGGTACACAAGTGCGTACCAAACGAAAAGATATCCTTTCCCATACCGGGAGTTGAACCCGGGCCACCTGGGTGAAAACCAGGAATCCTAACCGCTAGACCATATGGGAAGACACATATGTATAATACACATCACAGACAAATCTTTAAATGTTGACATTATGCCTGTTTGATTTACAAGCTACATCTTTTTTCATACAGTATCATTCCCAGCTTGATTTCAGTCAATTAAATCAAGTATTGAGCCAGCCAGGAGTTGAACTTAGAATCTTCTGATCCGTAGTCAGACACGTTATCCATTGCACCACTGGCCCCACGTCTAAGCTGAAGTCAGGTCACAGCTAGACCAGTGTACACAGTCATAGCGTCTCTAAACAACAAGGTTCCTTGGTTTTCTGTTTCAGATGCATATCTTAATTTGATCCTCCTGTTGTTGCATGAATTTTACTGCAGAGCAAGAAATGCAGCCATGAAGTGTATTCATCGTTTAAAAAGCCTTGTATAATTTGAATCTACATGACATGTCACATTTGCTGTTGCTGAGGGAATACTGTTTTGTGAAACTGCTGAATCTGTTGTTACACAAGTGCGTACCTAACGATGAGTTATTCTTTCCCATACCGGGAGTTGAACCCGGGCCACCTGGGTGAAAACCAGGAATCCTAACCGCTAGACCATATGGGAAGACACGTACTTAAAATACACATCACAGACAAATCTTTAAATGTTGACATCATGCCTGTTGGATTTAAAAGCTACATCTTTTTTAATACAGTATCATTCCCTGCTTGATTTCAGTCAATTAAACAAAGTATTGAGCCAGCCAGGAGTCGAACCTAGAATCTTCTGATCCGTAGTCAGACACGTTATCCATTCAAATCAAATCAAATCAAATTTTATTTGTCACATACACATGGTTAGCAGATGTTAATGCGAGTGTAGCGAAATGCTTGTGCTTCTAGTTCCGACAATGCAGTGATAACCAACAAGTAATCTAACTAACAATTCCAAAACTACTGTCTTATACACAGTGTAAGGGGATAAGGAACATGTACATAAGGATATATGAATGAGTGATGGTACAGAGCAGCATACAGTAGATGGTATCGAGTACAGTATATACATATGAGATGAGTGTGTAGACAAAGTAAACAAAGTGGCATAGTTAAAGTGGCTAGTGATACATGTGTTACATAAGGATGCAGTCGATGATGTAGAGTACAGTATATACATATGCATATGAGATGAATAATGTAGGGTAAGTAACATTATATAAGGTAGCATTGTTTAAAGTGGCTAGTGATATATTTACATCATTTCCCATCAATTCCCATTATTAAAATGGCTGGAGTTGGGTCAGCGTCAATGACAGTGTGTTGGCAGCAGCCACTCAATGTTAGTGGTGGCTGTTTAACAGTCTGATGGCCTTGAGATAGAAGCTGTTTTTCAGTCTCTCGGTCCCAGCTTTGATGCACCTGTACTGACCTCGCCTTCTGGATGATAGCGGGGTGAACAGGCAGTGGTTCGGGTGGTTGATGTCCTTGATGATCTTTATGGCCTTCCTGTAACAACGGGTGGTGTAGGTGTCCTGGAGGGCAGGTAGTTTGCCCCGGTGATGCGTTGTGCAGTCCTCACTACCCTCTGGAGAGCCTTACGGTTGAGGGCGGAGAAGTTGCCGTACCAGGCGGTGATACAGCCCGCCAGGATGCTCTCGATTGTGCATCTGTAGAAGTTTGTGAGTGCTTTTGGTGACAAGCCGAATTTCTTCAGCCTCCTGAGGTTGAATAGGCGCTGCTGCGCCTTCTTCACGACGCTGTCAGTGTGAGTGGACCAATTCAGTTTGTCTGTGATGTGTATGCCGAGGAACTTAAAACTAGCTACCCTCTCCAGTACTGTTCCATCGATGTGGATAGGGGGGTGTTCCCTCTGCTGTTTCCTGAAGTCCACAATCATCTCCTTAGTTTTGTTGACGTTGAGTGTGAGGTTATTTTCCTGACACCACACTCCGAGGGCCCTCACCTCCTCCCTGTAGGCCGTCTCGTCGTTGTTGGTAATCAAGCCTACCACTGTTGTGTCGTCCGCAAACTTGATGATTGAGTTGGAGGCGTGCGTGGCCACGCAGTCGTGGGTGAACAGGGAGTACAGGAGAGGGCTCAGAACGCACCCTTGTGGGGCCCCCGTGTTCAGGATCAGCGGGGAGGAGATGTTGTTGCCTACCCTCACTGGCACCACGTCTAAGCTGAAGTCAGGTCACAGCTAGACAAATGTACACAGTCAAAAGCGTCTGTCAACAACAAGGTTCCTTGGTTTTCTGTTTCAGATGCATATCTTAATTTGATCCTCCTGTTGTTGCATGAATTTTACTGCAGAGCAAGAAATGCAGCCATGAAGTGTATTCAACGTTTAAAAAGCTTTGTATAATTTGAATCTACAGGAGTCAAACCTTGAATCTTCTGATCCGTAGTCAGACACGTTATCCATTGCGCCACTGGCCCCACATCTAAGCTGAAGTCAGGTCACAGCTAGACCAGTGTACACAGTCTGTCGACAACAAGGTTCCTTGGTTTTCTGTTTCAGATGCATATCTTAATTTGATCCTTCTGTTGTTGCATGAATTTTACTGCAGAGCAAGAAATGCAGCCAAGAAGTGTATTCAACGTTTAAAAAGACTTATATAATTTGAATCTACATAACAAGTCACATTTCCTGTTGCTGAGGGAATATTGTTGTGTTTTGAGAAACTGCTGCATCTGTTGTTACACAAGTGGGTAACATAACAAAAATATATTCTTTCCCATACCGGGAGTTGAACCCGGGCCACCTGGGTGAAAACCAGGAATCCTAACCGCTAGACCATATGGGAAGACACATACTTAAAATACACATCACAGACACATCTTTAAATGTTGACATTATGCCTGTTGGATTCAAAAACTACATCTTTTTTCTCAGAGATGTTGGGGAATGTCCAGATGAAATCCATCTATAATGTGTTTGAAGTGAGAACAGCCAGAAGCACAGAAAGGTATACAGTATCATTCCCAGCTTGATTTCAGTCAATTAAATAAAGTATTGAACCAGCCAGGAGTCAAACCTAGAATCTTCTGATCCGTAGTCAGACACGTTATCCATTTCACCACTGGCCACACGTCTAAGCTGAAGTCAGGTCACAGCTAGAACAGTGTACACAGTCATGGCGTCTGTCAACAAAAAGGTTCCTTGGTTTTCTGTTTCAGATGCATATCTTAATTTGATCCTCCTGTTGTTGCATGAATTTTACTGCAGAGCAAGAAATGCAGCCATGAAGTGTATTCAACGTTTAAAAAGCTTTGTATAATTTGAATCTACATAACAAGTCACATTTCCTGTTGCTGAGGGAATATTGTTGTGTTGTGAGAAACTGCTGCATCTGTTGTTACACAAGTGGGTACCTAACGAAAATATATTCTTTCCCATACCGGGAGTTGAACCCGGGCCACCTGGGTGAAAACCAGGAATCCTAACCGCTAGACCATATGGGAAAACACATACTTAAAATACACATCACAGACAAATCTTTAAATGTTGACATCATGCCTGTTGGATTTAAAAGCCACATCTTTTTTTTTTCTCAGAGATGTTGGGGAATGTCCAGATGAAATCCATCTAAAGTGTGTTTGAAGTGAGAACAGCCAGAAGCACTGAAAGGTATACAGTATCATTCCCAGCTTGATTTCAGTCAATTAAATAAAGTATTGAGCCAGCCAGGAGTCGAACCTAGAATCTTCTGATCCGTAGTCAGACACGTTATGCATTGCACCACTGGCCCCACGTCTAAGCTGAAGTAAGGTCACAGCTAGACCAGTGTAGACAGTCATAGCGTCTGTCAACAACAAGGTTCCTTGGTTTTCTGTTTCAGATGCATATCTTAATTTGATCCTCCTGTTGTTGCATGAATTTTACTGCAGAGCAAGAAATGCAGCCATGAAGTGTATTCAACGTTTAAAAAGCTTTGTATATACATAATAATATATGCCATTTAGCAGACGCTTTTATACATAACATGTCCTGTTGCTGAGGGAATATTGTTGTGTTGTGTGAAACTGCTGCATCTGTTATTACACAAGTGGGTACCTAACGATAAGATGATCTTTACCATACTGGGAGTTGAACCCAGGCCACCTGTGTGAAAACCTGGAATCCTAACCGCTAGACCATATGGGAAGACACATACTTAAAAATTCACATCACAGACAAATCTTTAAATGTTGACATTATGCCTGTTGGATTTAAAAGCTACATATTTTTTTCTCAGAGATGTTGGGGAATGTCCAGATGAAATCCGTCTAAAATGTGTTTGAAGTGAGAACAGCCAGAAGCACTGAAAGGTATACAGTATCATTCCCAGCTTGATTTCAGTCAATTAAACAAAGTATTGAGCCAGCCAGGAGTCGAACCTAGAATCTTCTGATCCATAGTCAGACACGTTATCCATTGCACCACTGGCCCCACATCTAACCTGAAGTCAGGTCACAGCTAGACCAGTGTACACAGTCATAGCGTCTGTCAACAACAAGTTTCCTTGGTTTTCTGTTTAAGATGCATATCTTAATTTGATCCTCCTGTTGTTGCATGAATTTTACTGCAGAGCAAGAAATGCAGCCATGAAGTGTATTCAACGTTTAAAAATAATTGTATAATTTGAATCTACATAACATGTCACATTTCCTGTTGCTGAGGGAATATTGTTGTGTTGTGAGAAACTGCTGCATCTGTTGTTACACAAGTGGATACCCTACGAAAATATATTCTTTCCAATACCGGGAGTTGAACCCAGGCCACCTGGGTGAAAACCAGGAATCCTAACCGCTAGACCATATGGGAAGACACATACTTAAAATACACATCACAGA
>NW_025746000.1:85000-165000 GCF_021184085.1 Oncorhynchus gorbuscha | reverse complement strand
GAATCCTAACCGCTAGACCATATGGGAAGACACATACTTAAAATACACATCACAGACAAATCTTTAAATGTTGACATTATGCCTGTTTGATTTAAAAGCTACATCTTTTTTAATACAGTATCATTCCATGCTTGATTTCAGTCAATTAAACAAAGTATTGAGCCAGCCAGGAGTCGAACCTAGAATCTTCTGATCCGTAGTCAGACACGTTATCCATTCAAATCAAATCAAATCAAATTTTATTTGTCACATACACATGGTTAGCAGATGTTAATGCGAGTGTAGCGAAATGCTTGTGCTTCTAGTTCCGACAATGCAGTGATAACCAACAAGTAATCTAACTAACAATTCCAAAACTACTGTCTTATACACAGTGTAAGGGGATAAGGAACATGTACATAAGGATATATGAATGAGTGATGGTACAGAGCAGCATACAGTAGATGGTATCGAGTACAGTATATACATATGAGATGAGTGTGTAGACAAAGTAAACAAAGTGGCATAGTTAAAGTGGCTAGTGATACATGTGTTACATAAGGATGCAGTCGATGATGTAGAGTACAGTATATACATATGCATATGAAATGAATAATGTAGGGTAAGTAACATTATATAAGGTAGCATTGTTTAAAGTGGCTAGTGATATATTTACATCATTTCCCATCAATTCCCATTATTAAAATGGCTGGAGTTGGGTCAGTGTCAATGACAGTGTGTTGGCAGCAGCCACTCAATGTTAGTGGTGGCTGTTTAACAGTCTGATGGCCTTGAGATAGAAGCTGTTTTTCAGTCTCTCGGTCCCAGCTTTGATGCACCTGTACTGACCTCGCCTTCTGGATGATAGCGGGGTGAACAGGCAGTGGTTCGGGTGGTTGATGTCCTTGATGATCTTTATGGCCTTCCTGTAACAACGGGTGGTGTAGGTGTCCTGGAGGGCAGGTAGTTTGCCCCCGGTGATGCGTTGTGCAGTCCTCACTACCCTCTGGAGAGCCTTACGGTTGAGGGCGGAGCAGTTGCCGTACCAGGCGGTGATACAGCCCGCCAGGATGCTCTCGATTGTGCATCTGTAGAAGTTTGTGAGTGCTTTTGGTGACAAGCCGAATTTCTTCAGCCTCCTGAGGTTGAATAGGCGCTGCTGCGCCTTCTTCACGACGCTGTCAGTGTGAGTGGACCAATTCAGTTTGTCTGTGATGTGTATGCCGAGGAACTTAAAACTAGCTACCCTCTCCACTACTGTTCCATCGATGTGGATAGGGGGGTGTTCCCTCTGCTGTTTCCTGAAGTCCACAATCATCTCCTTAGTTTTGTTGACGTTGAGTGTGAGGTTATTTTCCTGACACCACACTCCGAGGGCCCTCACCTCCTCCCTGTAGGCCGTCTCGTCGTTGTTGGTAATCAAGCCTACCACTGTTGTGTCGTCCGCAAACTTGATGATTGAGTTGGAGGCGTGCGTGGCCACGCAGTCGTGGGTGAACAGGGAGTACAGGAGAGGGTTCAGAACTCACCCTTGTGGGGCCCCCGTGTTCAGGATCAGCGGGGAGGAGATGTTGTTGCCTACCCTCACTGGCACCACGTCTAAGCTGAAGTCAGGTCACAGCTAGACAAATGTACACAGTCATAGCGTCTGTCAACAACAAGGTTCCTTGGTTTTCTGTTTCAGATGCATATCTTAATTTCAGATGCAATACTTAAAATACACATCACAGACAAATCTTTAAATGTTGACATCATGCCTGTTGGATTTAAAAGCTACATCTTTTTTTCTCAGAGATGTTGGGGAATGTCCAGATGAAATCCGTCTAAAATGTGTTTGAAGTGAGAACAGCCAGAAGCACTGAAAGGTAAACAGTATGATTCCCAGCTTGATTTCAGTCAATTAAGTAAAGTATTGAGCCAGCCAGGAGTCGAACCTAGAATTTTCTGATCCGTAGTCAGACACTTTATCCATTGCGCCACTGACCCCACGTCTAAGCTGAAGTAAGGTCACAGCTAGACCAGTGTAGACAGTCATAGCGTCTGTCAACAACAAGGTTCCTTGGTTTTCTGTTTCAGATGCATATCTTAATTTGATCCTCCTGTTGTTGCATGAATTTTACTGCAGAGCAAGAAATGCAGCCATGAAGTGTATTCAACGTTTAAAAAGCTTTGTATAATTTGAATCTACAGGAGTCAAACCTTGAATCTTCTGATCCGTAGTCAGACACGTTATCCATTGCGCCACTGGCCCCACATCTAAGCTGAAGTCAGGTCACAGCTAGACCAGTGTACACAGTCTGTCGACAACAAGGTTCCTTGGTTTTCTGTTTCAGATGCATATCTTAATTTGATCCTCCTGTTGTTGCATGAATTTTACTGCAGAGCAAGAAATGCAGCCATGAAGTGTATTCAACGTTTAAAAAGCTTTGTATAATTTGAATCTACATAACAAGTCACATTTCCTGTTGCTGATGGAATATTGTTGTGTTGTGAGAAACTGCTGCATCTGTTGTTACACAAGTGGGTACCTAACGAAAATATATTCTTTCCCATACCGGGAGTTGAACCCAGGCCACCTGGGTGAAAACCAGGAATCCTAACCGCTAGACCATATGGGAAAACACATACTTAAAATACACATCACAGACAAATCTTTAAATGTTGACATCATGCCTGTTGGATTTAAAAGCCACATCTTTTTTTTCTCAGAGATGTTGGGGAATGTCCAGATGAAATCCATCTAAAGTGTGTTTGAAGTGAGAACAGCCAGAAGCACTGAAAGGTATACAGTATCATTCCCAGCTTGATTTCAGTCAATTAAATAAAGTATTGAGCCAGCCAGGAGTCGAACCTAGAATCTTCTGATCCGTAGTCAGACACGTTATCCATTGCGCCACTGGCCCCACGTCTAAGCTGAAGTCAGGTCACAGCTAGAACAGTGTACACAGTCATGGTGTCTGTCAACAAAAAGGTTCCTTGGTTTTCTGTTTCAGATGCATATGTTAATTTGATCCTCCTGTTGTTGCATGAATTTTACTGCAGAGCAAGAAATGCAGCCATGAAGTGTATTCAACGTTTAAAAAGCCTTGTATAATTTTAATATACATAACAAGTCACATTTCCTGTTGCTGAGGGAATATTGTTGTGTTGTGAGAAACTGCTGCATCTGTTGTTACACAAGTGGGTACCTAACGAAAATATATTCTTTCCCATACCGGGAGTTGAACCCGTGCCACCTGGGTGAAAACCAGGAATCCTAACCGCTAGACCATATGGGAAGAAACATACTTAAAATACACATCACAGACAAATCTTTAAATGTTGACATCATGCCTGTTGGATTTAAAAGCTACATCTTTTTTTCTCAGAGATGTTGGGGAATGTCCAGATGAAATCCATCTAAAATGTGTTTGAAGTGAGAACAGCCAGAAGCACTGAAAGGTATACAGTATCATTCCCAGCTTGATTTCAGTCAATTAAATAAAGTATTGAGCCAGCCAGGAGTCGAACCTTGATTGTTCTGCTCTGTAGTCAGACACATTATCCATTGCGCCACTGGCACCATGTCTAAGTTGAAGTCAGGTCACAGCTAGACCAGTTTACACAGTCATAGCGTCTGTCAAAAACAAGGTTCCTTGGTTTTCTGTTTCAGATGCATATCTTAATTTGATCCTCCTGTTGTTGCATGAATTTTACTGCAGAGCAAGAAATCCAGCCATGAAGTTTATTCAACGTTTAAAAAGCTTTGTATATACATAACATGTCACATTTCCTGTTGCTGAGGGAATATTGTTGTGTTGTGTGAAACTGCTGCATCTGTTGTTACACAAGTGGGTACCTAACGAAAATATATTGTTTCCCATACCGGGAGTTGAACCCAGTCTACCTGGGTGAAAACCAGGAATCCTAACCACTAGACCATATGGGAAGACACATACTTAAAATACACATCACAGACAAATCTTTAAATGTTGACATTATGCCTGTTGGATTCAAAAACTACATCTTTTTTTCTCAGAGATGTTGGGGAATGTCCAGATGAAATCCGTCTAAAATGTTTTTAAAGTGAGAACAGCCAGAAGCACTGAAAGGTATACAGTATCATTCCCAGCTTGATTTCAGTCAATTACATAAAGTATTGAGCCAGCCAGGAGTCGAACCTAGAATCTTCTGATCCGTAGTCAGACACGTTATCCATTTCGCCACTGGCACCACGTCTAAGCTGAAGTCAGGTCACAGCTAGACCAGTGTACACAGTCATGGCGTCTGTCAAGAACAAGGTTCCTTGGTTTTCTGTTTCAGATGCATATCTTAATTTGATCCTCCTGTTGTTGCATGAATTTTACTGCAGAGCAAGAAATGCAGCCATGAAGTGTATTCATCGTTTAAAAAGCCTTGTATAATTGGAATCTACATGACATGTCACATTTGCTGTTGCTGAGGGAATACTGTTTTGTGAAACTGCTGAATCTGTTGTTACACAAGTGGGTACCTAACGATGAGTTATTCTTTCCCATACCGGGAGTTGAACCCGGGCCACCTGGGTGAAAACCAGGAATCCTAACCGCTAGACCATATGGGAAGACACATACTTAAAATACACATCACAGACAAATCTTTAAATGTTGACATTATGCCTGTTGGATTCAAAAACTACATCTTTTTTTCTCAGAGATGTTGGGGAATGTCCAGATGAAATCCATCTAAAATGTGTTTAAAGTGAGAACAGCCAGAAGCACTGAAAGATATACAGTATCATTCCGAGCTTGATTTCAGTCAATTAAATAAAGTATTGAGCCAGCCAGGAGTCGAACCTAGAATCTACTGATCCGTAGTCAGACACGTTATCCATTGCGCCACTGGCCCCACGTCTAAGCTAAAGTCAGGTCACAGCTAGACCAGTGTACACAGTCATAGCATCTGTCAAAAACAAGGTTCCTTGGTTTTCTGTTTCAGATGCATATGTTAATTTGATCCTCCTGTTGTTGCATGAATTTTACTGCAGAGCAAGAAATGCAGCCATGAAGTGTATTCAACGTTTAAAAAAAGTTATACAATATGAATCTACATAACATGTCACATTTCCTGTTGCTGAGTGAATATTGTTGTGTTGTGTGAAAGTACTGCATCTGTTGTTACACAAGTGCGTACCTAATGACAAGTTATTCTTTCCCATACCGGGAGTTGAACACAGGCCACCTGGGTGAAAACCAGGAATCCTAACCACTAGACCATATGGGAAGACAAATACTTAAAATACACATCACAGACAAATCTTTAAATGTTGACATTATGCCTGTTTGATTCAGAAACTACATCTTTTTTTTCTCAGAGATGTTGGGGAATGTCCAGATGAAATCCGTCTAAAATGTGTTTAAAGTGAGAACAGCCAGAAGCACTGAAAGGTATACAGTATCATTCCCAGCTTGATTTCAGTCAATTAAATAAAGTATTGAGCCAGCCAGGAGTTGAACCTAGAATCTTCTGATCTGTAGTCAGACACGTTATCCATTTCGCCACTGGCACCACGTCTAAGCTGAAGTCAGGTCATAGCTAGACCAGTGTACACAGTCATGGCGTCTGTCAACAACAAGGTTCCTTGGTTTTCTGTTTCAGATGCATATCTTAATTTGATCCTCCTGTTGTTGCATGAATTTTACTGCAGAGCAAGAAATGCAGCCATGAAGTGTATTCAACGTTTAAAAAGCCTTGTATAATTTGAATCTACATGACATGTCACATTTGCTGTTGCTGAGGGAATATTGTTTGTTGTGAAACTGCTGAATCTGTTGTTACACAAATGCGTACCTAACGATGAGTTATTCTTTCCCATACCGGGAGTTGAACCCAGGCCACCTGGGTGAAAACCAGGAATCCTAACCGCTAGACCATATGGGAAGACACATACTTATAATACACATCACAGACAAATCTTTAAATGTTGACATTATGCCTGTTTGATTTACAAGCTACATCTTTTTTTCATACAGTATCATTCCCAGCTTGATTTCAGTCAATTAAATAAAGTATTGAGCCAGCCAGGAGTTGAACCTAGAATCTTCTGATCCGTAGTCAGAAACGTTATCCATTGCGCCACTGGCCCCACGTCTAAACTGAAGTCAGATCACAGCTAGACCAGTGTACACAGTCATGGCGTCTGTCAACATCAAGGTTCCTTGGTTTTCTGTTTCAGATGCATATCTTAATTTGATCCTCCTGTTGTTGCATGAATTTTACTGCAGAGCAAGAAATGCAGCCATGCAGTGCATTCAACGTTTAAAAAGCCTTATATAATTTGAATCTACATAACAAGTCACATTTCCTGTTACTGAGGGAATATTGTTGTGTTGTGAGAAACTGCTGCATCTGTTGTTACACAAGTGGGTACCTAATGACAAGATATTCTTTCCCATAACGGGAGTTGAACCCGGGCCACCTGGGTGAAAACAAGGAATCCTAACCGCTAGACCATATGGGAAGACACATACTTAAAATACACATCACAGACAAATCTTTAAATGTTGACATCATGCCTGTTGGATTTAAAAGCTAAATCTTTTTTTCTCAGAGATGTCGGGGAATGTCCAGATGAAATCCGTCTAAAATGTGTTTGAAGTGAGAACAGCCAGAAGCACTGAAAGGTTTACAGTATCATTCCCAGCTTGATTTCAGTCAATTAAATAAAGTAATGAGCCAGCCAGGAGTCTAACCTAGAATCTTCTGATCCGTAGTCAGACACGTTATCCATTGCACCACTGGCCCCATGTCTAAGCTTAAGTCAGGTCACAGCTAGACCAGTGTACACAGTCATAGCGTCTGTCAACAACAAGGTTCCTTGGTTTTCTGTTTCAGATGCATATCTTAATTTGATCCTCCTGGTGTTGCATGAATTTTACTGCAGAGAAATAAATGCAGCCATGAAGTGTATTCAACATTTAAAAACCCTTGTATAATTTGAATCTACATAACATGTCACATTTCCTGTTGCTGAGGGAATATTGTTGTGTTGTGAGAAACTGCTGCATCTGTTGTTACACAAGTGGATACCCTACGAAAATATATTCTTTCCCATACCGGGAGTTGAACCCGGGCCACCTGGGTGAAAACCAGGAATCCTAACTGCTAGACCATATGGGAAGACACATACTTAAAATACACATCACAGACAAATCTTTAAATGTTGACATTATGCCTGTTTGATTTAAAAGCTACATCTTTTTTAATACAGTATCATTCCCTGCTTGATTTCAGTCACTTAAACAAAGTATTGAGCCAGCCAGGAGTCGAACCTAGAATCTTCTGATCCGTAGTCAGACACGTTATCCATTCAAATCAAATCAAATCAAATTTTATTTGTCACATACACATGGTTAGCAGATGTTAATGCGAGTGTAGCGAAATGCTTGTGCTTCTAGTTCCGACAATGCAGTGATAACCAACAAGTAATCTAACTAACAATTCCAAAACTACTGTCTTATACACAGTGTAAGGGGATAAGGAACATGTACATAAGGATATATGAATGAGTGATGGTACAGAGCAGCATACAGTAGATGGTATCGAGTACAGTATATACATATGAGATGAGTGTGTAGACAAAGTAACAAAGTGGCATAGTTAAAGTGGCTAGTGATACATGTGTTACATAAGGATGCAGTCGATGATGTAGAGTACAGTATATACATATGCATATGAGATGAATAATGTAGGGTAAGTAACATTATATAAGGTAGCATTGTTTAAAGTGGCTAGTGATATATTTACATCATTTCCCATCAATTCCCATTATTAAAATGGCTGGAGTTGGGTCAGTGTCAATGACAGTGTGTTGGCAGCAGCCACTCAATGTTAGTGGTGGCTGTTTAACAGTCTGATGGCCTTGAGATAGAAGCTGTTTTTCAGTCTCTCGGTCCCAGCTTTGATGCACCTGTACTGACCTCGCTTTCTGGATGATAGCAGGGTGAACAGGCAGTGGTTCGGGTGGTTGATGTCCTTGATGATCTTTATGGCCTTCCTGTAACAACGGGTGGTGTAGGTGTCCTGGAGGGCAGGTAGTTTGCCCCCGGTGATGCGTTGTGCAGTCCTCACTACCCTCTGGAGAGCCTTACGGTTGAGGGCGGAGCAGTTGCCGTACCAGGCGGTGATACAGCCCGCCAGGATGCTCTCGATTGTGCATCTGTAGACGTTTGTGAGTGCTTTTGGTGACAAGCCGAATTTCTTCAGCCTCCTGAGGTTGAATAGGCGCTGCTGCGCCTTCTTCACGACGCTGTCAGTGTGAGTGGACCAATTCAGTTTGTCTGTGATGTGTATGCCGAGGAACTTAAAACTAGCTACCCTCTCCACTACTGTTCCATCGATGTGGATAGGGGGTGTTCCCTCTGCTGTTTCCTGAAGTCCACAATCATCTCCTTAGTTTTGTTGACGTTGAGAGATGTGAGGTTATTTTCCTGACACCACACTCCGAGGGCCCTCACCTCCTCCCTGTAGGCCGTCTCATCGTTGTTGGTAATCAAGCCTACCACTGTTGTGTCGTCCGCAAACTTGATGATTGAGTTGGAGGCGTGCGTGGCCACGCAGTCGTGGGTGAACAGGGAGTACAGGAGAGGGCTCAGAACGCACCCTTGTGGGGCCCCCGTGTTGAGGATCAGCGGGGAGGAGATGTTGTTGCCTACCCTCACTGGCACCACGTCTAAGCTGAAGTCAGGTCACAGCTAGACAAATGTACACAGTCATAGCGTCTGTCAACAACAAGGTTCCTTGGTTTTCTGTTTCAGATGCATATCTTAATTTGATCCTCCTGTTGTTGCATGAATTTTACTGCAGAGCAAGAAATGCAACCATGAAGTGTATTTAACGTTTAAAAAGCCTTGTATAATTTGAATCTACATAACATGTCACATTTCCTGAGCGAATATTGTTGTGTTGTGAGAAAATGCTGCTACACAAGTGCGTACCTAACGACAAGATATTCTTTCCCATACCGGGAGTTTAACCCGGGCCACCTGGGTGAAAACCAGGAATCCTAACCGCTAGACCATATGGGAAGACACATACTTAAAATACACATCACAGACAAATCTTTAAATGTTGACATCATGCCTGTTGGATTTAAAACCTACATCTTTTTTTCTCAGAGATGTTGGGGAATGTCCAGATGAAATCCGTCTAAAATGTGTTTGAAGTGAGAACAGCCAGAAGCACTGAAAGGTATACAGTATCATTCCCAGCTTGATTTCAGTAAATTAAACAAAGTATTGAGCCAGCCAGGAGTCAAACCTAGAATCTTCTGATCCGTAGTCAGACACGTTATCCATTGCGCCACTGGCCCCACGTCTAAGCTGAAGTCAGGTCACAGCTAGACCAGTGTACACAGTCATAGCGTTTCTCAACAACAAGGTTCCTTGGTTTTCTGTTTCAGATGCATATGTTAATTTGATCCTCCTGTTGTTGCATGAATTTTACTGCAGAGCAAGAAATGCAGCCATGAAGTGTATTCAACGTTTAAAAAACGTTATATAATATGAATCTACATGACATGTCACATTTCCTGTTGCTGAGTGAATATTGTTGTGTTGTGTGAAAGTACTGCATCTGTTGTTACACAAGTGCGTACCTAATGACAAGTTATTCTTTCCCATACCGGCAGTTGAACCCCGGCCACCTGGGTGAAAACCAGGAATCCTAACCGCTAGACCATATGGGAAGAGACATACTTAAAATACACATCACAGACAAATCTTTAAATGTTGACATTATGCCTGTTGGATTCAAAAACTACATCTTTTTTTCTCAGAGATGTCCAGATGAAATCCGTCTAAAATGGGTTTGAAGTGACAACAGCCAAAAGCACTGAAAAGCATACAGTATCATTCCCAGCTTGATTTCAGTCAATTAAATAAAGTACTGAGCCAGCCAGGAGTCAAACCTAGAATCTTCTTATCCATAGTCAGACACGTTATCCATTGCGCCACTGGCCCCACATCTAAACTGAAGTCAGGTCACAGCTAGACCAGTGTACACAGTCATAGCGTCTGTCAACAAAAAGGTTCCTTGGTTTTCTGTTTCAGATGCATATCTTAATTTGATCCTCCTGTTGTTGCATGAATTTTATTGCAGAGCAAGAAATGCAGCCATGAAGTGTATTCAACGTTTAAAAAAACTTACATAATTTGAATCTACATAACATGTCACATTTCCTGTTGATGAGGGAATATTGTTGTGATGTGTGAAAGTACTGCGTCTGTTGTTACACAAGTGCGTACCTAATGACAAGTTATTCTTTCCCATACCGGGAGTTGAACCCAGGCCACCTGGGTGAAAACCAGGAATCCTAACCGCTAGACCATATGGGAAGCCACATACTTAAAATACACATCACAGACAAATCTTTAAATGTTGACATTATGCCTGTTGGATTTAAAAGCTACATCTTTTTTTCTCAGAGATGTTGGGGAATGTCCAGATGAAATCCGTCTAAAATGTGTTTGAAGTGAGAACAGCCAGAAGCACTGAAAGGTATACAGTATCATTCCCAGCTTGATTTCAGTCTATTAAACAAAGTATTGAGCCAGCCTGGAGTCGAAACTAGAATCTTCTGATCCATAGTCAGAAACGTTATCCATTGCGCCACTGGCCCCAAGTCTAAGCTGAAGTCAGGTCACAGCTAGACAAGTGTACACAGTCATAGCGTCTCTCAACAACAAGGTTCCTTTTTTTTCTGTTTCAGATGCATATCTTAATTTGATCCTCCTGTTGTTGCATGAATTTTACTGCAGAGCAAGAAATGCAGCCATGAAGTGTATTCAACGTTTAAAAATAATTGTATAATTCAAATCTACATGACATGTCACATTTCATGTTGCTGAGGGAATATTGTTGTGTTGTGAGAAACTGCTGCATCTGTTGTTACACAAATGGGTACCTAATGACAAGATATCCTTTCCCATACCGGGAGTTGAACCCAGGGCACCTGGGTGAAAACCAGGAATCCTAACCGCTAGACCATATGGGAAGACACATACTTAAAATACACATCACAGACAAATCTTTAAATGTTGACATTATGCCTGTTTGATTTAAAAGCTACATCTTTTTTAATACAGTATCATTCCCTGCTTGATTTCAGTCAATTAAACAAAGTATTGAGCCAGCCAGGAGTCGAACCTAGAATCTTCTGATCCGTAGTCAGACACGTTATCCATTCAAATCAAATCAAATCAAATTTTATTTGTCACATACACATGGTTAGCAGATGTTAATGTGAGTGTAGCGAAATGCTTGTGCTTCTAGTTCCGACAATGCAGTGATAACCAACAAGTAATCTAACTAACAATTCCAAAACTACTGTCTTATACACAGTGTAAGGGGATAAGGAACATGTACATAAGGATATATGAATGAGTGATGGTACAGAGCAGCATACAGTAGATGGTATCGAGTACAGTATATACATATGAGATGAGTGTGTAGACAAAGTAAACAAAGTGGCATAGTTAAAGTGGCTAGTGATACATGTGTTACATAAGGATGCAGTCGATGATGTAGAGTACAGTATATACATATGCATATGAGATGAATAATGTAGGGTAAGTAACATTATATAAGGTAGCATTGTTTAAAGTGGCTAGTGATATATTTACATCATTTCCCATCAATTCCCATTATTAAAATGGCTGGAGTTGGGTCAGTGTCAATTACAGTGTGTTGGCAGCAGCCACTCAATGTTAGTGGTGGCTGTTTAACAGTCTGATGGCCTTGAGATAGAAGCTGTTTTTCAGTCTCTCGGTCCCAGCTTTGATGCACCTGTACTGACCTCGCCTTCTGGATGATAGCGGGGTGAACAGGCAGTGGTTCAGGTGGTTGAAACTGCTGCATCTGTTGTTACACAAGTGCGTACCTAACGACAAGTTATTCTTTCTTATACCGGGAGTTGATCCTAGGCCACCTGGGTGAAAACCAGGAATCCTATTCAACGTTTAAAAAGCTTTGTATAATTTGAATCTACATAACATGTCACATTTCCTGTGGGAATATTGTTGTGTTGTGAGAAACTGCTGCATCTGTTGTTACACAAGTGAGTACCTAACGACAAGATAGTCTTTCCCATAACGGGAGTTGAACCAGGGCCACCTGCGTGAAAACCAGGAATCCTAACAGCTAGACCAAATGGGAAGACATATACTTAAAATACACATCACAGACAAATCTTTAAATGTTGACATTATGCCTGTTCGATTCAAAAGCTACATCTTTTTTTTCTCAGAGATGTTGGGGAATGTCCAGATGAAATCCGTCTAAAATGTGTTTGAAGTGAGAACAGCCAGAAGCACTGAAAGGTTTACAGTATCATTCCCAGCTTGATTTCAGTCAATTAAACAAAGTATTGAGCCAGCCAGGAGTCAAACCTAGAATCTTCTGTTCCGTAGTCAGACACGTTATCCATTGCCCCACTGGCCCCACGTCTAAGCTGAAGTCAGGTCACAGCTAGACAAGTGTACACAGTCATAGCGTCTCTCAACAACAAGGTTCCTTTTTTTTCTGTTTCAGATGCATATCTTAATTTGATCCTCCTGTTGTTGCATGAATTTTACTGCAGAGCAAGAAATGCAGCCATGAAGTGTATTCAACGTTTAAAAATAATTGTATAATTCGAATCTACATGACATGTCACATTTCATGTTGCTGAGGGAATATTGTTGTGTTGTGAGAAACTGCTGCATCTGTTGTTACACAAATGGGTACCTAATGACAAGATATCCTTTCCCATACCGGGAGTTGAACCCGGGGCACCTGGGTGAAAACCAGGAATCCTAACCGCTAGACCATATGGGAAGACACATACTTAAAATACACATCACAGACAAATCTTTAAATGTTGACATTATGCCTGTTTGATTTAAAAGCTACATCTTTTTTTAATACAGTATCATTCCCTGCTTGATTTCAGTCAATTAAACAAAGTATTGAGCCAGCCAGGAGTCAAACCTAGAATCTTCTGATCCGTAGTCAGACACGTTATCCATTCAAATCAAATCAAATCAAATTTTATTTGTCACATACACATGGTTAGCAGATGTTAATGTGAGTGTAGCGAAATGCTTGTGCTTCTAGTTCCGACAATGCAGTGATAACCAACAAGTAATCTAACTAACAATTCCAAAACTACTGTCTTATACACAGTGTAAGGGGATAAGGAACATGTACATAAGGATATATGAATGAGTGATGGTACAGAGCAGCATACAGTAGATGGTATCGAGTACAGTATATACATATGAGATGAGTGTGTAGACAAAGTAAACAAAGTGGCATAGTTAAAGTGGCTAGTGATACATGTGTTACATAAGGATGCAGTCGATGATGTAGAGTACAGTATATACATATGCATATGAGATGAATAATGTAGGGTAAGTAACATTATATAAGGTAGCATTGTTTAAAGTGGCTAGTGATATATTTACATCATTTCCCATCAATTCCCATTATTAAAATGGCTGGAGTTGGGTCAGTGTCAATTACAGTGTGTTGGCAGCAGCCACTCAATGTTAGTGGTGGCTGTTTAACAGTCTGATGGCCTTGAGATAGAAGCTGTTTTTCAGTCACTCGGTCCCAGCTTTGATGCACCTGTACTGACCTCGCCTTCTGGATGATAGCGGGGTGAACAGGCAGTGGTTCAGGTGGTTGAAACTGTTGAAATCTGTTGTTACACAAGTGCGTACCTAACGACAAGTTATTCTTTCTTATACCGGGAGTTGATCCTAGGCCACCTGGGTGAAAACCAGGAATCCTATTCAACGTTTAAAAAGCTTTGTATAATTTGAATCTACATAACATGTCACATTTCCTGTGGGAATATTGTTGTGTTGTGAGAAAATGCTGCATCTGTTGTTACACAAGTGAGTACCTAACGACAAGATAGTCTTTCCCATAGCGGGAGTTGAACCAGGGCCACCTGCTTGAAAACCAGGAATCCTAACAGCTAGACCAAATGGGAAGACATATACTTAAAATACACATCACAGACAAATCTTTAAATGTTGACATTATGCCTGTTCGATTCAAAAGCTACATCTTTTTTTTCTCAGAGATGTTGGGGAATGTCCAGATGAAATCCGTCTAAAATGTGTTTGAAGTGAGAACAGCCAGAAGCACTGAAAGTTATACAGTATCATTCCCAGCTTGATTTCAGTCAATTAAATAAAGTATTGACCCAGCCAGGAGTCGAACCTAGAATCTTCTGATCCGTAGTCAGACACATTATGCATTGCACAACTGGCCCCACGTCTAAGCTGAAGTCAGGTCACAGCTAGACCAGTGTATTCTTTCTCATACCGGGAATTGAAACCTGGCCACCTGGGTGAAAACCAGGAATCCTTACCGCTAGACCATATGGGAAGAAACATACTTAAAATACACATCACAGTCAAATCTTTTAATGTTGACATTATGCCTGTTTGATTTAAAAGCTACATATTTTTTTAATACAGTATCATTCCCAGCTTGATTTCAGTCAATTAAATAAAGTATTGAGCCAGCCAGGAGTTGAACCTAGAATCTTCTGATCCGTAGTCAGACACGTTATCCATTGCGTCACTGGCCCCAGGTCTAAGCAGTAGTCAGGTCACAGCTAGACCAGTGTACACAGTCATGGCGTCTGTCAACAACAAGGTTCCTTGGTTTTCTGTTTCAGATGCATATCTTAATTTGATCCTCCTGTTGTTGCATGAATTTTACTGCAGAGCAAGAAATGCAGCCATGAAGTGTATTCAACGTTTAAAAATAATTGTATAATTTGAATCTACATAACATGTCTCATTTCCTGTTGCTGAGGGAATATTTTTACAGTTGTGAGAAACTGCTGCATCTGTTGTTATACAAGTGCGTACCTAACGACAAGATATTCTTTCCCATACCGGGAGTTGAACCCAGGACACCTGGGTGAAAACCAGGAATCCTAACTGCTAGACCATATGGGAAGTCACATACTTAAAATACACATCACAGACAAATCATTAAATCTTTAAGAAATTCAGCCATTAAGTGTATTCAACGTTTAAAAACCTTATATAATTTGAATCTACATATCATGTCACATTTCCTGTTGCTGAGTGAATATTGTTGTGTTGTGAGAAACTGCTGCATCTGTTGTTACACAAGTGGGTACCTAAAGAAAATATATTCTTTCCCATACCGGGAGTTGAAACCGGCCACCTGGGTGAAAACCAGGAATCCTAACCGCTAGACCATATGGGAAGACACATACTTAAAATACACATCCCAGACAAATCTTTAAATGTTGACATCATGCCTATTGGATTTAAAAGCTACATCTTTTTTTCTCAGAGATGTTGGGGAATGTCCACATGAAATCCGTCTAAAATGTGTTTGAAGTGAGAACAGCCAGAAGCACTGAAAGGTATACAGTATCATTCCCAGCTTGATTTCAGTCTATTAAACAAAGTATTGAGCCAGCCAGGAGTCGAAACTAGAATCTTCTGATCCATAGTCAGAAACGTTATCCATTGCGCCACTGGCCCCACGTCAAAGCTGAAGTCAGGTCACAGCTAGACAAGTGTACACAGTCATAGCGTCTCTCAACAAGGTTATTTTTTTTTCTGTTTCAGATGCATATCTTAATTTGATCCTCCTGGTGTTGCATGAATTTTACTGCAGAACAAGAAATCCAGCCATGAAGTTTATTCAACGTTTAAAAAGCTTTGTATAATTTCAATATACATAACATGTCACATTTCCTGTTGCTGAGGGAATATTGTTGTGTTGTGTGAAACTGCTGCATCTGTTGTTACACAAGTGGGTACCTAACGAAAAGATATTCTTTCCCATACCGGGAGTTGAACCCAGGCCACATGGGTGAAATCCAGGAATCCTAACCGCTAGACCATATGGGAAGACACATACTTAAAATACACATCACAGACAAATCTTTAAATGTTGACATTATGCCTGTTGGATTCAAAAACTACATATTTTTTTCTCAGAGATGTTGGGGAATGTCCAGATGAAATCCATCTATAATGTGTTTGAAGTGAGAACAGCCAGAAGCACAGAAAGGTATACAGTATCATTTGATCCTCCTGTTGTTGCATGAATTTTACTGCAGAGCAAGAAATGCAGCCATGAAGTGTATTCAACGTTTAAAAAGCCTTATATAATTTGAATCTACATAACAAGTCACATTTCCTGTTGCTGAGGGAATATTGTTGTGTTGTGAGAAACTGCTGCATCTGTTGATACACAAGTGGGTACCTAACGAAAATATATTCTTTCCCATACCAGGAGTTGAACCCGGGCCACCTGGGTGAAAACCAGGAATCCTAACCGCTAGACCATATGGGAAGACACATAGTTAATACACACATCACAGACAAATCTTTAAATGTTGACATCATGCCTGTTGGATTTAAAAGCTAAATATTTTGTTCTCAGAGATGTCGGGAATGTCCAGATGAAATCCGTCTAAAATGTGTTTGAAGTGAGAACAGCCAGAAGCACTGAAAGGTTTACAGTATCATTCCCAGCTTGATTTCAGTCAATTAAATAAACTATTGAGGCAGCCAGGAGTCAAACCTTGAATGTTCTTCTCTGTAATTAGACACATTATCCATTGCGCCACTAGCACCACGTCTAAGTTGAAGTCAGGTCACAGCTAGACCAGTTTACACAGTCATAGCGTCTGTCAAAAACAAGGTTCCTTGGTTTTCTGTTTCAGATGCATATCTTAATTTGATCCTCCTGTTGTTGCATGAATTTTACTGCAGAGCAAGAAATGCAGCCATGAAGTGTATTCAACGTTTAAAAACCCTTGTATAATTTGAATCTACATAACATGTCACATTTCCTGTTGCTGAGGGAATATTGTTGTGTTGTGAGAAACTGCTGCATCTGTTGTTACACAAGTGGATACCCTACGAAAATATATTCTTTCCCATAACGGGAGTTGAACCCGGGCGAAAACCAGGAATCCTAACCGCTAGACCATATGGGAAGACACATACTGAAAAATACACATCACAGACAAATCTTTAAATGTTGACATTATGCCTGTTGGATTTAAATATGACATCTTTTTTTCTCAGAGATGTTGGGGAATGTCCAGATGATTTCGGTCAATTCAATAAATTGATTTCGTTCAATTCAATAAAGTATTGAGCCAGTCAGGAGTTGAACCTAGAATCTTCTGATCCGTAGTCAGACACTTTATCCATTGCGCCACTGGCCACACATTTAAACTGAAGTCAGGTCACAGCTAGACCAGTGTACACAGTCATAGCGTCTGTCAATAACAAGGTTCCTTGGTTTTCTGTTTCAGATGCATATCTTCATTTGATCCTCCTGTTGTTGCATGAATTTTACTGCAGAGCAAGAAATGCAGCCATGAAGTGTATTCAACGTTTAAAAACTCTTGTATAATATGAATATACATGAAGTTTAACATTTCCTGTTGCTGAGGGAAAACTGTTGTGTTATATGAAACCACTGCATATTTTGTTACACAAGTGCTTACCTAACGACAAGATATTCTTTCCCATACCGGGAGTTGAACCCGGGCCACCAGAGTGAAAATCAGGAATCCTAACCGCTAGACCATATGGGAAGACACATACTTAAAATACACATCACAGACAAATCTTTAAATGTTGACATTATGCCTGTTGGATTTAAAAGCTACATCTTTTTTTCTCAGAGATGTTGGGGAATGTCCAGATGAAATCCGTCTAAAATGTGTTTGAAGTGAGAACAGCCAGAAGCACTGAAAGTTATACAGTATCATTCCCAGCTTGATTTCAGTCAATTAAATAAAGTATTGACCCAGCCAGGAGTCGAACATAGAATCTTCTGATCCGTAGTCAGACACATTATGCATTGCGCCACTGGCCCCACGTCTAAGCTGAAGTCAGGTCACAGCTAGACCAGTGTATTCTTTCTCATACAGGGAATTGAAACCTGGCCACCTGGGTGAAAACCAGGAATCCTTACCGCTAGACCATATGGGAAGAAACATACTTAAAATACACATCACAGTCAAATCTTTAAATGTTGACATTATGCCTGTTTGATTTAAAAGCTACATCTTTTTTTAATACAGTATCATTCCCTGCTTGATTTCAGTCAATTAAACAAAGTATTGAGACAGCCAGGAGTCGAACCTAGAATCTTCTGATCCATAGTCAGACACATTATCCATTGCGCCAGTGGCACCATGTCTAAGCCGAATTCAGGTCACAGCTAGACCAGTGTACACAGTCATAGCGTTTCTCAACAACAAGGTTCCTTGGTTTTCTGTTTCAGATGCATATGTTAATTTGATCCTCCTGTTGTTGCATGAATTTTACTGCAGAGCAAGAAATGCAGCCATGAAGTGTATTCAACGTTTAAAAAGCCATGTATAATTTGAATCTACATAACAAGTCACATTTCCTGTTGCTGAGGGAATATTGTTGTGTTGTGAGAAACTGCTGCATCTGTTGTTACACAAGTACGTACCTAACGACAATATATTATTTCTCATACCGGGAATTGAAACCTGGCCACCTGGGTGAAAACCAGGAATCCTTACCGCTAGACCATATGGGAAGAAACATACTTAAAATACACATCACAGTCAAATCTTTAAATGTTGACACTATGCCTGTTTGATTTAAAAGCTACATCTTTTTTTAATAGAGTATTATTCCCTGCTTGATTTCAGTCAATTAAACAAAGTATTGAGACAGCCAGGAGTCAAACCTAGAATCTTCTGATCCGTAGTCAGACACGTTATCCATTGCGCCAGTGGCACCACGTCTAAGCTGAAGTCAGGTCACAGCTAGACCAGTGTACACAGTCATAGCGTTTCTCAACAACAAGGTTCCTTGGTTTTCTGTTTCAGATGCATATGTTAATTTGATCCTCCTGTTGTACTTGAATTTTACTGCAGAGCAAGAAATGCAGCCATGAAGTGTATTCAACGTTTAAAAAACGTTATATAATATGAATCTACATAACATGTCACATTTCCTGTTGCTGAGTGAATATTGTTGTGTTGTGTGAAAGTACTGCATCTGTTGTTACACAAGTGAGTACCTAATGACAAGTTATTCTTTCCCATACCAGGAGTTGAACCCGGGCCACCTGGGTGAAAACCAGGAATCCTAACCGCTAGACCATATGGGAAGACACATACTTAAAATACACATCACAGACAAATCTTTAAATGTTTGCATTATGCCTGTTGGATTTAAAAGCAACATCTTTTTTTCTCAGAGATGTTGGGGAATGTCCAGATGAAATCCGTCTAAAATGTGTTTGAAGTGACAACAGCCAGAAGCACTGAAAAGTATACAGTATCATTCCCAGCTTGATTTCAGTCAATTAAATAAAGTACTGAGCCAGCCAGGAGTCAAACCTAGAATCTTCTGATCCGTAGTCAGACACGTTATCCATTCAAATCAAATCAAATCAAATGTTATTCAGGTCACATACACCAGTTAGCAGATGTTAATGAGAGTGTCAGCGAAATGGTTCTTGTTTTCTAGTTTCAGATGCAGTGATAACTTAAGTAATCTAACTAACAATTCAAAACTACTTCTTATACACAGTGTAAGAAATGCATGTACATGAGGATATTCAATGAGTGATGGTAAAAAGCAGCATACAGTAGATTTGAATACAGTATATACATATCAGATGATTTGACAAAGTAAACAAAGTGGCATAGTTAAAGTGGCTAGTGATACATGTGTTACATAAGGATGCAGTCGATGATGTAGAGTAAGTATATACATATGCATATGAGATGAATAATGTAGGGTAAGTAACATTATATAAGGTAGCATTGTTTAAAGTGGCTAGTGATATATTTACATAATTTCCCATCAATTCCCATTATTAAAATGGCTGGAGTTGGGTCAGTGTCAATGACAGTGTGTTTGGCAGAAGCCACTCAATGTTAGTGGTGGCTGTTTAACAGTCTAATGGCCTTGAGATAGAAGCTGTTTTTCAGTCTCTCGGTCCCAGCTTTGATGCACCTATACTGACCTCCCTTCTGGATGATCAGTCAATTGAACAGGCAGTGGTTCAGGGTGGTTGATGTCCTTGATGATCTTTATGGCCTTCCTGTAACAACGGGTTGTCCAGGTGTCCTGGAGGGCTAAGTTTGAAGTCAGGTGATGCTTGACCAGTCCTCACTCATGGCTCTGTCAACAATAAGGTTCCTTGGTTTTCTGTTTCAGATGCATATCTTAATTTGATCCTCCTGTTGTTGCATGAATTTTACTGCAGAGCAAGAAATGCAGCCATGAAGTGTATTCAACGTTTAAAAAGCGTTATATAATTTGAATCTACATAACAAGTCACATTTCCTGTTGCTGAGGGAATATTGTTGTGTTGTGAGAAACTGCTGCATCTGTTGTTACACAAGTGGGTACCTAATGACAAGTTATTCTTTCCCATACCAGGAGTTGAACCCGGGCCACCTGGGTGAAAACCAGGAATCCTAACCGCTAGACCATATGGGAAGACACATACTTAAAATACACATCACAGACAAATCTTTAAATGTTTGACATTATGCCTGTTGGATTTAAAAGCAACATCTTTTTTTCTCAGAGATGTTGGGGAATGTCCAGATGAAATCCGTCTAAAATGTGTTTGAAGTGACAACAGCCAGAAGCACTGAAAAGTATACAGTATCATTCCCAGCTTGATTTCAGTCAATTAAATAAAGTACTGAGCCAGCCAGGAGTCAAACTTCTAGAATCTTCTGATCCGTAGTCAGACACGTTATCCATTCAAATCAAATCAAATCAAATGTTATTTGTCACATACACATGGTTAGCAGATGTTAATGAGAGTGTAGCAAGAAATGCTTGTGCTTCTAGTTCCGACAATGCAGTGATAACCAACAAGTTTCTAACTAACAATTCCAAAACTACTGTCTTATACACAGTGTAAGGGGATAAGGAACATGTACATGAGGATATATGAATGAGTGATGGTACAGAGCAGCATACAGTAGATGGTATCGAGTAATATATACATATGAGATGAGTGTGTAGAAAAGTAAACAAAGTGGCATAGTTAAAGTGGCTTTCCCATACATGTGTTACATAAGGATGCAGTCACCTGATGTAGAAAACCAGTAATATACATATGCATATGAGATGAATAATGTAGGGTAAGAACATTATATAAGGTAGCATTGTTTAAAGTGGCTAGTGATATATTTACATATTTCCCATCAATTCCCATTATTAAAATGGCTGGAGTTGGGTCAGTGTCAATGACAGTGTGTTGGCAGAAGCCACTCAATGTTAGTGGTGGCTGTTTAACAGTCTAATGGCCTTGAGATAGAAGCTGTTTTTCAGTCTCTTCCCAGCTTTGATGCACCTATACTGACCTCGCCTTCTGGATGATAGCGGGGTGAACAGGCAGTGGTTCGGGTGGTTGATGTCCTTGATGATCTTTATGGCCTTCCTGTAACAACGGGTGGTGTAGGTGTCCTGGAGGGTCAGGTCAGTTTGCCCCCGGTGACCAGTTGTACAGTCCTCACTACCCTCTGTCAGGCAACAAGGTTCCTTGGTTTTCTGTTTCAGATGCATATCTTAATTTGATCCTCCTGTTGTTGCATGAATTTTACTGCAGAGCAAGAAATGCAGCCATGAAGTGTATTCAACGTTTAAAAAGCCTTATATAATTTGAATCTACATAACAAGTCACATTTCCTGTTGCTGAGGGAATATTGTTGTGTTGTGAGAAACTGCTGCATCTGTTGATACACAAGTGGGTACCTAACGAAAATATATTCTTTCCCATACCGGGGTTGAACCCGGGCCACCTGGGTGAAAACCAGGAATCCTAACCGCTAGACCATATGGGAAGACACATAGTTAATACACACATCACAGACAAATCTTTAAATGTTGACATTATGCCTGTTGGATTTAAAAGCTACATCTTTTTTTTCTCAGAGATGTTGGGGAATGTCCAGATGAAATCCGTCTAAAATGTGTTTGAAGTGAGAACAGCCAGAAGCACTGAAAGGTTTACAGTATCATTCCCAGCTTGATTTCAGTCAATTAAATAAAGTAATGAGCCAGCCAGGAGTCAACCTAGAATCTTCTGATCCGTAGTCAGACACGTTATCCATTGCGCCACTGGCCCCATGTCTAAGCTTAAGTCAGGTCACAGCTAGACCAGTGTACACAGTCATAGCGTCTGTCAACAACAAGGTTCCTTGGTTTTCTGTTTCAGATGCATATCTTAATTTGATCCTCCTGTTGTTGCATGAATTTTACTGCAGAGAAAGAAATGCAGCCATGAAGTGTATTCAACGTTTAAAAAGCTTTGTATAATTTGAATCTACATAACAACTCACATTTCCTGTTGCTGAGGGAATATTGTTGTGTTGTTAGAAAGTACTGCATCTGTTGTTACACAAGTGCATACCTAATGACAAGTTATTCTTTCCCATACCGGGAGTTGAACACGGGCCACCTGGGTGAAAACCAGGAATCCTAACCGCTAGACCATATGGGAAGACACATAATTAAAATACACATCACAGACAAATCTTTAAATGTTAACATTATGCCTGTTGGATTTAAAAGCTACATCTTTTTTTTCTCAGAGATGTTGGGGAATGTCCAGATGAAATCTGTCTAAAATGTGTTTAAAGTGAGAACAGCCAGAAGCACTGAAAGGTATACAGTATCATTCCCAGCTTGATTTCAGTCAATTAAATAAAGTATTGAGCCAGCCAGGAGTCGAACCTAGAATCTTCTGATCCGTAATCAGACACGTTATCCATTGCGCCACTGGCCCCACGCCTAAACTGAAGTCAGGTCACAGCTAGACCAGTGTACACAGTCATAGCGTCTGTCAAAAACAAGGTTCCTTGGTTTTCATTTTCAGATGCATATCTTAATTTGATCCTCCTGTTGTTGCATGAATTTTACTGCAGAGCAAGAAATGCAGCCATGAAGTGTATTCATCGTTTAAAAAGCCTTGTATAATTTGAATCTACATGACATGTCACATTTGCTGTTGCTGAGGGAATATTGTTGTGTTTTGTGAAAGTACTGCATCTGTTGTTACACAAGTGCATACCTAATGACAAGTTATTCTTTCCCATACCGGGAGTTGAACCCGGGCCACCTGGGTGAAAACCAGGGATCCTAACCGCTAGACCATATGGGAAGACACATACTTAAAATACACATCACAGACAAATCTTTAAATGTTGACATTATGCCTGTTGGATTTAAAAGCTACATCTTTTTTTTCTCAGAGATGTTGGGGAATGTCCAGATGAAATCCGTCTAAAGTGTGTTTGAAGTGAGAACAGCCAGAAGCACTGAAAGGTATACAGTATCATTCCCTGCTTGATTTCAGTCAATTAAACAAAGTATTGAACCAGCCAGGAGTCGAACCTAGAATCTTCTGATTCATAGTCAGACACGTTATCCAATGCTCCACTGGCCCCACGTCTAAGCTGAAGTCAGGTCAAAGCTAGACCAGTTTACACAGTCATGGCGTCTGTCAACAACAAGGTTCCTTGGTTTTCTGTTTCAGATGCATATCTTAATTTGATCCTCCTGTTGTTGCATGAATTTTACTGCAGAGCAAGAAATGCAGCCATGAAGTGTATTCAACGTTTAAAAAGCTTTGTATAATTTGAATCTACATAACAAGTCACATTTCCTGTTGCTGAGGGAATATTGTTGTGTTGTGAGAAACTGCTGCATCTGTTGTTACACAAGTGGGTACCTAAAGAAAATATATTCTTTCCCATACCGGGAGTTGAACCCGGCCAGAGATGTTGGGGAATGTCCAGATGAAATCTGTCTAAAATGTGTTTGAAGTGAGAACAGCCAGAAGCACTGAAAGGTATACAGTATCATTCCCAGCTTGATTTCAGTCAATTAAACAAAGTATTGAGCCAGCCAGGAGTCGAACCTTGATTGTTCTGCTCTGTAGTCAGACACATTATCCATTGCGCCACTGGCACCATGTCTAAGTTGAAGTCAGGTCACAGCTAGACCAGTTTACACAGTCATAGCGTCTGTCAAAAACAAGGTTCCTTGGTTTTCTGTTTCAGATGCATATCTTAATTTGATCCTCCTGTTGTTGCATGAATTTTACTGCAGAGCAAGAAATGCAGCCATGAAGTTTATTCAACGTTTAAAAAGCTTTGTATAATTTGAATCTACATAACATGTTACATTTCCTGTTGCTGAGGGAATATTGTTGTGTTGTGTGAAACTGCTGCATCTGTTGTTACACAAGTGCGTACCTAACGACAAGATATTCTTTCCCATACCGTGAGTTGAACCCGAGCCACCTGGGTGAAAACCTGGAATCCTAAACGCTAGAACATATGGGAAGACACACTTAAAATACACATCACAGACAAATCTTTAAATGTTGACATTATGCCTGTTGGATTTAAAAGCGACATCTTTTTTTTCTCAGAGATGTTGGGGAATGTCCAGATGAAATCTGTCTAAAATGTGTTTGAAGTGAGAACAGCGAGAAGCACTGAAAGGTATACAGTATCATTCCCAGCTTGATTTCAGTCGATTAAACAAAGTATTGAGCCAGCCAGGAGTCGAAACTAGAATCTTCTTATCCGTATTCAGACACGTTATCCATTGCGCCACTGGCCCCATGTCTAAGCTTAAGTCAGGTCACAGCTAGACCAGTGTACACAGTCATAGCGTCTGTCAACAACAAGGTTCCTTGGTTTTCTGTTTCAGATGCATATCTTAATTTGATCCTCCTGTTGTTGCATGAATTTTACTGCAGAGCAAGAAATCCAGCCATGAAGTTTATTCAACGTTTAAAAAGCTTTGTATATACATAACATGTCACATTTCCTGTTGCTGAGGGAATATTGTTGTGTTGTGTGAAACTGCTGCATCTGTTGTTACACAAGTGGGTACCTAACGAAAATATATTGTTTCCCATACCGGGAGTTGAACCCAGTCTACCTGGGTGAAAACCAGGAATCCTAACCACTAGACCATATGGGAAGACAAATACTTAAAATACACATCACAGACAAATCTTTAAATGTTGACATTATGCCTGTTTGATTCAAAAACTACATCTTTTTTTTCTCAGAGATGTTGGGGAATGTCCAGATGAAATCCGTCTAAAATGTGTTTAAAGTGAGAACAGCCAGAAGCACTGAAAGGTATACAGTATCATTCCCAGCTTGATTTCAGTCAATTAAATAAAGTATTGAGCCAGCCAGGAGTCGAACCTAGAATCTTCTGATCTGTAGTCAGACACGTTATCCATTTCGCCACTGGCACCACGTCTAAGCTGAAGTCAGGTCATAGCTAGACCAGTGTACACAGTCATGGCGTCTGTCAACAACAAGGTTCCTTGGTTTTCTGTTTCAGATGCATATCTTAATTTGATCCTCCTGTTGTTGCATGAATTTTACTGCAGAGCAAGAAATGCAGCCATGAAGTGTATTCAACGTTTAAAAAGCCTTATATAATTTGAATCTACATAACAAGTCACATTTCCTGTTGCTGAGGCAATATTGTTGTGTTGTGTTAAACTGCTGCATCTGTTGTTACACAAATGAGTACCTAACGATAAGATGATCTTTCCCATACCGGGAGTTGAACCCGGGCCACCTGGGTGAAAACCAGGAATCCTAACCGCTAGACCATATGGGAAGACACTTAAAATACACATCACAGACAAATCTTTAAATGTTGACATCATGCCTGTTGGATTTAAAAGCGACATCTTTTTTCCTCAGAGATGTTGGGGAATGTCCAGATGAAATCCGTCTAAAATGTGTTTGAAGTGAGAACAGCCAAAAGCACTGAAAGGTATACAGTATCATTCCCAGCTTGATTTCAGTCAATTAAATAAAGTATTGAGCCAGCCAGGAGTTGAACCTAGAATCTTCTGATCCGTAGTCAGACACGTTATCCATTGCACCACTGGCACCAAGTCTAAGCTGAAGTCAGGTCACAGCTAGACCAATGTACACAGTCATGGCGTCTGTCAACAACAAGGTTCCTTGGTTTTCTGTTTCAGATGCATATCTTAATTTGATCCTCCTGTTGTTGCATGAATTTTACTGCAGAGCAAGAAATGCAGCCATGAAGTGTATTCATCGTTTAAAAAGCCTTGTATAATTGGAATCTACATGACATGTCACATTTGCTGTTGCTGAGGGAATACTGTTTTTGTGAAAACTGCTGAATCTGTTGTTACACAAGTGCGTACCTAACGATGAGTTATTCTTTCCCATACCTGGAGTTGAACCCGGGCCACCTGGGTGAAAACCAGGAATCCTAACCGCTAGACCATATGGGAAGACACATACTTATAATACACATCACAGACAAATCTTTAAATGTTGTCATTATGCCTGTTTGATTTAAAAACTACATCTTTTCTCAGAGATGTTGGGGAATGTCCAGATGAAATCCATCTTAATGTGTTTGAATGAGAACAGCCAGAAGCACAGAAAGGTATACAGTATCATTCCCAGCTTGATTTCAGTCAATTAAATAAAGTATTGAGCCAGCCAGGAGTTGAACCTAGAATCTTCTGATCCGTAGTCAGACACGTTATCCATTGCGCCACTGGCCCCACGTCTAAACTGAAGTCAGATCACAGCTAGACCAGTGTACACAGTCATGGCGTCTGTCAACATCAAGGTTCCTTGGTTTTCTGTTTCAGATGCATATCTTAATTTGATCCTCCTGTTGTTGCATGAATTTTACTGCAGAGCAAGAAATGCAGCCATTAAGTGTATTCAACGTTTAAAAAGCCTTATATAATTTGAATCTACATAACAAGTCACATTTCCTGTTGCTGAGGGAATATTGTTGTGTTGTGAGAAACTGCTGCATCTGTTGTTACACAAGTGGGTACCTAACGACAAGATATTCTTTCCCATACCGGGAGTTGAACCCGGGCCACCTGGGTGAAAACCAGGAATCCTAACCGCTAGACCATATGGGAAGACACATACTTAAAATACACATCACAGACAAATCTTTAAATGTTGACATCATGCCTGTTGGATTTAAAAGCTAAATCTTTTTTCTCAGAGATGTTGGGGAATGTCCAGATGAAATCCGTCTAAAATGTGTTTGAAGTGAGAACAGCCAGAAGCACTGAAAGGTATACAGTATCATTCCCAGCTTGATTTCAGTCAATTAAATAAAGTATTGAGCCAGCCAGGAGTCAAACCTAGAATCTTCTGATCCGTAGTCAGACACGTTATCCATTGCACCACTGGCACCACATCTAAGCTGAAGTCAGGTCACAGCTAGACCAGTGTACACAGTCATGGCGTCTGTCAACAACAAGGTTCCTTGGTTTTCTGTTTCAGATGCATATCTTAATTTGATCCTCCTGTTGTTGCATGAATTTTACTGCAGAGCAAGAAATGCAGCCATGAAGTGTATTCAACGTTTAAAAAGCCTTGTATAATTTGAATCTACATGACATGTCACATTTCCTGTTGCTGAGGGAATATTGTTTGTTGTGAAAACTGCTGCATCTGTTGTTACACAAGTGGGTACCTAACGATGAGTTATTCTTTCCCATACCGGGAGTTGAACCCGGGCCACCTGGGTGAAAACCAGGAATCCTAACCGCTAGACCATATGGGAAGACACATACTTAAAATACACATCACAGACAAATCTTTAAATGTTGACATTATGCCTGTTTGATTTAAAAGCTACATCTTTTTTAATACAGTATCATTCCCAGCTTGATTTCAGTCAATTAAATAAAGTATTGAGCCAGCCAGGAGTCGAACCTAGAATCTTCTGATCCGTAGTCAGACACGTTATCCATTCAAATCAAATCAAATCAAATTGAATTTGTCACATACACATGGTTAGACCAGATGTTAATGCAGTCATAGCGTCTGTCAACATCAATGTTCTTGTGCTTCTAGTTCCAGAATGCAGTGATAACCAACAAGTAATCTAACTAACAATTCCAAAACTACTGTCTTATACACAGTGTAAGGGGATAAGGAACATGTACATAAGGATATATGAATGAGTGATGGTACAGAACAAGTACAGTTCCTGGTACTGAGTAAGTATATACATATGAGATGAGTGTGTAGACAAAGTAACAAAGTGGCATAGTTAAAGTGGCTAGTGATACATGTGTTACATAAGGATGCAGTCGATGATGTGAGTACAGTATATACATATGCATATGAGATGAATAATGTAGGGTAAGTAACATTATATAAGGTAGCATTGTTTAAAGTGGCTAGTGATATATTTACATCATTTCCCATCAATTCCCATTATTAAAATGGCTGGAGTTGGGTCAGTGTCAATGACAGTGTGTTTGCAGCAGAACACTCAATGTTAGTGGTGGCTGTTTAACAGTCTGATGGCCTTGAGATAGATTTTTTCAGTCTTAAATCCCAGTTTGATGCACCTGTACTGACCTCGCTTTCTGGATGATAGCGGGGTGAACAGGCAGTGGTTCGGGTGGTTGATGTCCTTGATGATCTTTATGGCCTTCCTGTAACTAACGGGTGGTGTCAGGTGTCCTGGAGGGCAGGTAGTTTGCCCCCGGTGATAGCGTCTGTCATCAACAAGGTTCCTTCTGGAGATGCATATCTTAATTTGAGGGCTCCTGGTGTTGCATGAATTTTACCAGGCGGTGAAATAAAGCCCGCCAGGATGCTCTATTCAACATCTTAGAAACCCTTGTGAGTGCTTTGAATGACAAGCCGTCACATTTCCTTCAGCCTCCTGAGGTTGAATATTGGTGTTGCTGAGAAACTGCTGCATCTGTTGTTACAGTGGAGTGGACCAAAATAGTTTGTCTGTGATGTGTGAACCCGAGGAACTTAAAACCAGCTATCCTCTCCACTACTGTTCCATCGATGTGGAAGACCCATGCTGTTTCCATGAAGTCCACAATCATCTCCTTAGTTTTGTTGACATTGAGTGTGAGGTTATTTTCCTGACACCACACTCCGAGGGCCCTCACCTCTCCCTTAGGCCGTCTCAGAGATGTTGGTAATCAAGCCTACCACTGTTGTGTCGTCCGTCAAACTTGATGATTGAGTTGGAGAACAGCCAGAAGCACAGAAAGGTGAACAGGGATCATTCCCAGGATTTCAGTCAATCAAATAAAGTACCCTTGTGGGGCCCCCAGTGTCAAACCTGAGGAACTTCAATCCGGGAGTCAGATGTTTATCCATTGCCTCACTGGCACCACGTCTAAGCTGAAGTCAGGTCACAGCTAGACAAATGTACACAGTCATAGCGTCTGTCAACAACAAGGTTCCTTGGTTTTCTGTTTCAGATGCATATCTTAATTTGATCCTCCTGTTGTTGCATGAATTTTACTGCAGAGCAAGAAATGCAGCCATGAAGTGTATTCAACGTTTAAAAAGCCTTGTATAATTTGAATCTACATAACATGTCACATTTCCTGTTGATGAGGGAATATTGTTGTGTTGTGAGAAACTGCTGCATCTGTTGTTACACAAGTGGTACCTAACGAAAATATATTCTTTCCCATACCGGGAGTTGAACCCGGGCCACCTGGGTGAAAACCAGGAATCCTAACCGCTAGACCATATGGGAAGACACATACTTAAAATACACATCACAGACAAATCTTTAAATGTTGACATTATGCCTGTTGGATTTAAAAGCTACATCTTTTTTTTTCTCAGAGATGTTGGGGAATGTCCAGATGAAATCAAAATGTGTTTGAAGTGAGAACAGCCAGAAGCACTGAAAGGTATACAGTATCATTCCCAGCTTGATTTCAGTCGATTAAACAAAGTATTGAGCCAGCCAGGAGTCAAACCTAGAATCTTCTGATCCGTAGTCAGACACGTTATCCATTGCGCCACTGGCCCCACGTCTAAGCTGAAGTCAGGTCACAGCTAGACCAGTGTACACAGTCATAGCGTCTGTCAACAACAAGGTTCCTTGGTTTTCTGTTTCAGATGCATATCTTAATTTGATCCTCCTGTTGTTGCATGAATTTTACTGCAGAGCAAGAAATGCAGCCATGAAGTGTATTCAACGTTTAAAAAACATTATATAATTTGAATCTACATAACATGTCACATTTCCTGTTGCTGAGTGAATATTGTTGTGTTGTGAGAAACTACTGCATCTGTTGTTACACAAGTGCGTACCTAATGACAATTATTCTTTCCCATACCGGGAGTTGAACCCTGGCCACCTGGGTGAAAACCAGGAATCCTAACCGCTAGACCATATGGGAAGAACATACTTAAAATACACATCACAGACAAATCTTTAAATGTTGACATTATGCCTGTTGGATTTAAAAACTACATCTTTTTTTCTCAGAGATGTCCAGATGAAATCCGTCAATTAAAATGGTTTGAAGTGACAGCCAGCCAAAAGCACTGAAAAGCTTCTGATCAGTATCATTCCCAGCTTGATTTCAGTCAATTAAATAAAGTATTGAGCCAGCCAGGAGTCAAACCTAGAATCTTCTTATCCATAGTCAGACACGTTATCCATTGCGCCACTGGCCCCACATCTAAACTGAAGTCAGGTCACAGCTAGACCAGTGTACACAGTCATAGCGTCTGTCAACAAAAAATGGTTCCTTGGTTTTCTGTTTCAGATGCATATCTTAATTTGATCCTCCTGTTGTTGCATGAATTTTACTGCAGAGCAAGAAATGCAGCCATGAAGTGTATTCAACGTTTAAAAAAACTTATATAATTTGAATCTACATAACAAGTCACATTTCCTGTTGCTGAGGGAATATTGTTGTGTTGTGAAAACTGCTGCATCTGTTGTTACACAAGTGGGTACCTAATGACAAGTTATTCTTTCCCATACCGGGAGTTGAACCCAGGCCACCTGGGTGAAAACCAGGAATCCTAACCGCTAGACCATATGGGAAGACACATACTTAAAATACACATCACAGACAAATCTTTAAATGTTGACATTATGCCTGTTGGATTTAAAAACTACATCTTTTTTCTCAGAGATGTTGGGGAATGTCCAGATGAAATCCATCTAAAATGTGTTTGAAGTGAGAACAGCCAGAAGCACTGAAAGGTATACAGTATCATTCCCAGCTTGATTTCAGTCAATTAAACAAAGTATTGAGCCAGCCAGGAGTCGAACCTAGAATCTTCTGATCCGTAGTCAGACACATTATCCATTGCGCCACTGGCCCCACGTCTAAGCTGAAGTCAGGTCACAGCTAGACCAGTGTACACAGTCATGGCGTCTGTCAACAACAAGGTTCCTTGGTTTTCTGTTTCAGATGCATATCTTAATTTGATCCTCCTGTTGTTGCATGAATTTTACTGCAGAGCAAGAAATGCAGCCATGAAGTGTATTCAACGTTTAAAAAGCCTTGTATAATTTGAATCTACATAACAAGTCACATTTCCTGTTGCTGAGGGAATATTGTTGTGTTGTGAGAAACTGCTGCATCTGTTGTTACACAAGTGGGTACCTAACGAAAAATATATTCTTTCCCATACCGGGAGTTGAACCCAGGCCACCTGGGTGAAAACCAGGAATCCTAACCGCTAGACCATATGGGAAGACACATACTTAAAATACACATCACAGACAAATCTTTAAATGTTGACATTATGCCTGTTGGATTCAAAAACTACATCTTTTTTTCTCAGAGATGTTGGGGAATGTCCAGATGAAATCCATCTATAATGTGTTTGAAGTGAGAACAGCCAGAAGCACTGAAAGGTATACAGTATCATTCCCTGCTTGATTTCAGTCAATTAAACAAAGTATTGAGCCAGCCAGGAGTCAAACCTAGAATCTTCTGATCCATAGTCAGACACGTTATCCATTGCGCCACTGGCACCACGTCTAAGCTGAAGTCAGGTCACAGCTAGACCAGTGTACACAGTCATGGCGTCTGTCAACAACAAGGTTCCTTGGTTTTCTGTTTCAGATGCATATCTTAATTTGATCCTCCTGTTGTTGCATGAATTTTACTGCAGAGCAAGAAATGCAGCCATGAAGTGTATTCAACGTTTAAAAAGCCTTGTATAATTTGAATCTACATAACAAGTCACATTTCCTGTTGCTGAGGGAATATTGTTGTGTTGTGAGAAACTGCTGCATCTGTTGTTACACAAGTGGGTACCTAATGACAAGATATTCTTTCCCATACCGGGAGTTGAACCCGGGCCACCTGGGTGAAAACCAGGAATCCTAACCGCTAGACCATATGGGAAGACACATACTTAAAATACACATCACAGACAAATCTTTAAATGTTGACATTATGCCTGTTTGATTTAAAAGCTACATCTTTTTTAATACAGTATCATTCCCTGCTTGATTTCAGTCACTTAAACAAAGTATTGAGCCAGCCAGGAGTCGAACCTAGAATCTTCTGATCCGTAGTCAGACACGTTATCCATTCAAATCAAATCAAATCAAATTTTATTTGTCACATACACATGGTTAGCAGATGTTAATGCGAGTGTAGCGAAATGCTTGTGCTTCTAGTTCCGACAATGCAGTGATAACCAACAAGTAATCTAACTAACAATTCCAAAACTACTGTCTTATACACAGTGTAAGGGGATAAGGAACATGTACATAAGGATATATGAATGAGTGATGGTACAGAGCAGCATACAGTAGATGGTATCGAGTACAGTATATACATATGAGATGAGTGTGTAGACAAAGTAACAAAGTGGCATAGTTAAAGTGGCTAGTGATACATGTGTTACATAAGGATGCAGTCGATGATGTAGAGTACAGTATATACATATGCATATGAGATGAATAATGTAGGGTAAGTAACATTATATAAGGTAGCATTGTTTAAAGTGGCTAGTGATATATTTACATCATTTCCCATCAATTCCCATTATTAAAATGGCTGGAGTTGGGTCAGTGTCAATGACAGTGTGTTGGCAGCAGCCACTCAATGTTAGTGGTGGCTGTTTAACAGTCTGATGGCCTTGAGATAGAAGCTGTTTTTCAGTCTCTCGGTCCCAGCTTTGATGCACCTGTACTGACCTCGCTTTCTGGATGATAGCGGGGTGAACAGGCAGTGGTTCGGGTGGTTGATGTCCTTGATGATCTTTATGGCCTTCCTGTAACAACGGGTGGTGTAGGTGTCCTGGAGGGCAGGTAGTTTGCCCCCGGTGATGCGTTGTGCAGTCCTCACTACCCTCTGGAGAGCCTTACGGTTGAGGGCGGAGCAGTTGCCGTACCAGGCGGTGATACAGCCCGCCAGGATGCTCTCGATTGTGCATCTGTAGACGTTTGTGAGTGCTTTTGGTGACAAGCCGAATTTCTTCAGCCTCCTGAGGTTGAATAGGCGCTGCTGCGCCTTCTTCACGACGCTGTCAGTGTGAGTGGACCAATTCAGTTTGTCTGTGATGTGTATGCCGAGGAACTTAAAACTAGCTACCCTCTCCACTACTGTTCCATCGATGTGGATAGGGGGTGTTCCCTCTGCTGTTTCCTGAAGTCCACAATCATCTCCTTAGTTTTGTTGACGTTGAGTGTGAGGTTATTTTCCTGACACCACACTCCGAGGGCCCTCACCTCCTCCCTGTAGGCCGTCTCATCGTTGTTGGTAATCAAGCCTACCACTGTTGTGTCGTCCGCAAACTTGATGATTGAGTTGGAGGCGTGCGTGGCCACGCAGTCGTGGGTGAACAGGGAGTACAGGAGAGGGCTCAGAACGCACCCTTGTGGGGCCCCCGTGTTGAGGATCAGCGGGGAGGAGATGTTGTTGCCTACCCTCACTGGCACCACGTCTAAGCTGAAGTCAGGTCACAGCTAGACAAATGTACACAGTCATAGCGTCTGTCAACAACAAGGTTCCTTGGTTTTCTGTTTCAGATGCATATCTTAATTTGATCCTCCTGTTGTTGCATGAATTTTACTGCAGAGCAAGAAATGCAACCATGAAGTGTATTTAACGTTTAAAAAGCATTGTATAATTTGAATCTACATAACATGTCACATTTCCTGAGCGAATATTGTTGTGTTGTGAGAAACTGCTGCTACACAAGTGCGTACCTAACGACAAGATATTCTTTCCCATACCGGGAGTTTAACCCGGGCCACCTGGGTGAAAACCAGGAATCCTAACCGCTAGACCATATGGGAAGACACATACTTAAAATACACATCACAGACAAATCTTTAAATGTTGACATCATGCCTGTTGGATTTAAAAGCTACATCTTTTTTTCTCAGAGATGTTGGGGAATGTCCAGATGAAATCCGTCTAAAATGTGTTTGAAGTGAGAACAGCCAGAAGCACTGAAAGGTATACAGTATCATTCCCAGCTTGATTTCAGTAAATTAAACAAAGTATTGAGCCAGCCAGGAGTCAAACCTAGAATCTTCTGATCCGTAGTCAGACACGTTATCCATTGCGCCACTGGCCCCACGTCTAAGCTGAAGTCAGGTCACAGCTAGACCAGTGTACACAGTCATAGCGTTTCTCAACAACAAGGTTCCTTGGTTTTCTGTTTCAGATGCATATCTTAATTTGATCCTCCTGTTGTTGCATGAATTTTACTGCAGAGCAAGAAATGCAGCCATGAAGTGTATTCAACATTTTAAAAAATTGTATAATTCAAATCTACATGACATGTCACATTTCCTGTTGCTGAGTGAATATTGTTGTGTTGTGTGAAAGTACTGCATCTGTTGTTACACAAGTGCGTACCTAATGACAAGTTATTCTTTCCCATACCGGCAGTTGAACCCCGGCCACCTGGGTGAAAACCAGGAATCCTAACCGCTAGACCATATGGGAAGAGACATACTTAAAATACACATCACAGACAAATCTTTAAATGTTGACATTATGCCTGTTGGATTCAAAAACTACATCTTTTTTTCTCAGAGATGTCCAGATGAAATCCGTCTAAAATGTGTTTGAAGTGACAACAGCCAAAAGCACTGAAAAGCATACAGTATCATTCCCAGCTTGATTTCAGTCAATTAAATAAAGTACTGAGCCAGCCAGGAGTCAAACCTAGAATCTTCTTATCCGTAGTCAGACACGTTATCCATTGCGCCACTGGCCTCACATCTAAACTGAAGTCAGGTCACAGCTAGACCAGTGTACACAGTCATAGCGTCTGTCAACAAAAAGGTTCCTTGGTTTTCTGTTTCAGATGCATATCTTAATTTGATCCTCCTGTTGTTGCATGAATTTTACTGCAGAGCAAGAAATGCAGCCATGAAGTGTATTCAACGTTTAAAAAAACTTACATAATTTGAATCTACATAACATGTCACATTTCCTGTTGATGAGGGAATATTGTTGTGTTGTGTGAAACTGCTGCATCTGTTGTTACACAAGTGCGTACCTAACGACAAGTTATTCTTTCCCATACCGGGAGTTGAACCCGGGCCACCTGGGTGAAAACCAGGAATCCTAACCGCTAGACCATATGGGAAGACACATACTTAAAATACACATCACAGACAAATCTTTAAATGTTGACATTATGCCTGTCGGATTTAAAAGCTACATCTTTTTTTCTCAGAGATGTTGGGGAATGTCCAGATGAAATCCGTCTAAAATGTGTTTGAAGTGAGAACAGCCAGAAGCACTGAAAGGTTTACAGTATCATTCCCAGCTTGATTTCAGTCAATTAAACAAAGTATTGAGCCAGCCAGGAGTCGAACCTAGAATCTTCTGATCCGTAGTCAGACACGTTATCCATTGCGCCACTGGCCCCACGTCTAAGCTGAAGTCAGGTCACAGCTAGACAAGTGTACACAGTCATAGCGTCTCTCAACAACAAGGTTCCTTTTTTTCTGTTTCAGATGCATATCTTAATTTGATCCTCCTGTTGTTGCATGAATTTTACTGCAGAGCAAGAAATGCAGCCATGAAGTGTATTCAACGTTTAAAAATAATTGTATAATTTGAATCTACATGACATGTCACATTTCATGTTGCTGAGGGAATATTGTTGTGTTGTGAGAAACTGCTGCATCTGTTGTTACACAAATGGGTACCTAATGACAAGATATCCTTTCCCATACCGGGAGTTGAACCCAGGGCACCTGGGTGAAAACCAGGAATCCTAACCGCTAGACCATATGGGAAGACACATACTTAAAATACACATCACAGACAAATCTTTAAATGTTGACATTATGCCTGTTTGATTTAAAAGCTACATCTTTTTTTAATACAGTATCATTCCCTGCTTGATTTCAGTCAATTAAACAAAGTATTGAGCCAGCCAGAGTCGAACCTAGAATCTTCTGATCCGTAGTCAGACACGTTATCCATTCAAATCAAATCAAATCAAATTTTATTTGTCACATACACATGGTTAGCAGATGTTAATGTGAGTGTAGCGAAATGCTTGTGCTTCTAGTTCCGACAATGCAGTGATAACCAACAAGTAATCTAACTAACAATTCCAAAACTACTGTCTTATACACAGTGTAAGGGGATAAGGAACATGTACATAAGGATATATGAATGAGTGATGGTACAGAGCAGCATACAGTAGATGGTATCGAGTACAGTATATACATATGAGATGAGTGTGTAGACAAAGTAAACAAAGTGGCATAGTTAAAGTGGCTAGTGATACATGTGTTACATAAGGATGCAGTCGATGATGTAGAGTACAGTATATACATATGCATATGAGATGAATAATGTAGGGTAAGTAACATTATATAAGGTAGCATTGTTTAAAGTGGCTAGTGATATATTTACATCATTTCCCATCAATTCCCATTATTAAAATGGCTGGAGTTGGGTCAGTGTCAATTACAGTGTGTTGGCAGCAGCCACTCAATGTTAGTGGTGGCTGTTTAACAGTCTGATGGCCTTGAGATAGAAGCTGTTTTTCAGTCTCTCGGTCCCAGCTTTGATGCACCTGTACTGACCTCGCCTTCTGGATGATAGCGGGGTGAACAGGCAGTGGTTCAGGTGGTTGAAACTGCTGAATCTGTTGTTACACAAGTGCGTACCTAACGACAAGTTATTCTTTCTTATACCGGGAGTTGATCCTAGGCCACCTGGGTGAAAACCAGGAATCCTATTCAACGTTTAAAAAGCTTTGTATAATTTGAATCTACATAACATGTCACATTTCCTGTGGGAATATTGTTGTGTTGTGAGAAACTGCTGCATCTGTTGTTACACAAGTGAGTACCTAACGACAAGATAGTCTTTCCCATAACGGGAGTTGAACCAGGGCCACCTGCTTGAAAACCAGGAATCCTAACAGCTAGACCAAATGGGAAGACATATACTTAAAATACACATCACAGACAAATCTTTAAATGTTGACATTATGCCTGTTCGATTCAAAAGCTACATCTTTTTTTTCTCAGAGATGTTGGGGAATGTCCAGATGAAATCCGTCTAAAATGTGTTTGAAGTGAGAACAGCCAGAAGCACTGAAAGGTTATACAGTATCATTCCCAGCTTGATTTCAGTCAATTAAATAAAGTATTGACCAGCCAGGAGTCGAACCTAGAATCTTCTGATCCGTAGTCAGACACATTATGCATTGCACAACTGGCCCCACGTCTAAGCTGAAGTCAGGTCACAGCTAGACCAGTGTATTCTTTCTCATACCGGGAATTGAAACCTGGCCACCTGGGTGAAAACCAGGAATCCTTACCGCTAGACCATATGGGAAGAAACATACTTAAAATACACATCACAGTCAAATCTTTTAATGTTGACATTATGCCTGTTTGATTTAAAAGCTACATATTTTTTTAATACAGTATCATTCCCAGCTTGATTTCAGTCAATTAAATAAAGTATTGAGCCAGCCAGGAGTTGAACCTAGAATCTTCTGATCCGTAGTCAGACACGTTATCCATTGCGTCACTGGCCCCAGGTCTAAGCAGTAGTCAGGTCACAGCTAGACCAGTGTACACAGTCATGGCGTCTGTCAACAACAAGGTTCCTTGGTTTTCTGTTTCAGATGCATATCTTAATTTGATCCTCCTGTTGTTGCATGAATTTTACTGCAGAGCAAGAAATGCAGCCATGAAGTGTATTCAACGTTTAAAAATAATTGTATAATTTGAATCTACATAACATGTCTCATTTCCTGTTGCTGAGGGAATATTTTTACAGTTGTGAGAAACTGCTGCATCTGTTGTTATACAAGTGCGTACCTAACGACAAGATATTCTTTCCCATACCGGGAGTTGAACCCAGGACACCTGGGTGAAAACCAGGAATCCTAACTGCTAGACCATATGGGAAGTCACATACTTAAAATACACATCACAGACAAATCATTAAATCTTTAAGAAATTCAGCCATTAAGTGTATTCAACGTTTAAAAAACCTTATATAATTTGAATCTACATATCATGTCACATTTCCTGTTGCTGAGTGAATATTGTTGTGTTGTGAGAAACTGCTGCATCTGTTGTTACACAAGTGGGTACCTAAAGAAAATATATTCTTTCCCATACCGGGAGTTGAAACCGGCCACCTGGGTGAAAACCAGGAATCCTAACCGCTAGACCATATGGGAAGACACGTACTTAAAATACACATCACAGACAAATCTTTAAATGTTGACATCATGCCTGTTGGATTTAAAAGCTACATCTTTTTTCTCAGAGATGTTGGGGAATGTCCAGATGAAATCCGTCTAAAATGTGTTTGAAGTGAGAACAGCCAGAAGCACTGAAAGGTATACAGTATCATTCCCAGCTTGATTTCAGTCTATTAAACAAAGTATTGAGCCAGCCAGGAGTCAAACTAGAATCTTCTGATCCATAGTCAGAAACGTTATCCATTGCGCCACTGGCCCCACGTCAAAGCTGAAGTCAGGTCACAGCTAGACAGTGTACACAGTCATAGCGTCTGTCAACAAGGTTATTTTTTCTGTTTCAGATGCATATCTTAATTTGATCCTCCTGTTGTTGCATGAATTTTACTGCAGAACAAGAAATCCAGCCATGAAGTTTATTCAACGTTTAAAAAGCTTTGTATAATTTCAATATACATAACATGTCACATTTCCTGTTGCTGAGGGAATATTGTTGTGTTGTGTGAAACTGCTGCATCTGTTGTTACACAAGTGGGTACCTAACGAAAAGATATTCTTTCCCATACCGGGAGTTGAACCCAGGCCACATGGGTGAAATCCAGGAATCCTAACCGCTAGACCATATGGGAAGACACATACTTAAAATACACATCACAGACAAATCTTTAAATGTTGACATTATGCCTGTTGGATTCAAAAACTACATATTTTTTCTCAGAGATGTTGGGGAATGTCCAGATGAAATCCATCTATAATGTGTTTGAAGTGAGAACAGCCAGAAGCAACAGAAAGGTATACAGTATCATTTGATCCTCCTGTTGTTGCATGAATTTTACTGCAGAGCAAGAAATGCAGCCATGAAGTGTATTCAACGTTTAAAAAGCCTTATATAATTTGAATCTACATAACAAGTCACATTTCCTGTTGCTGAGGGAATATTGTTGTGTTGTGAGAAACTGCTGCATCTGTTGTTACACAAGTGGTACCTAACGACAAGATATTCTTTCCCATACCGGGAGTTGAACCCGGGCCACCTGGGTGAAAACCAGGAATCCTAACCGCTAGACCATATGGGAAGACACATACTTAAAATACACATCACAGACAAATCTTTAAATGTTGACATTATGCCTGTTGGATTTAAAAGCTACATCTTTTTTTCTCAGAGATGTTGGGGAATGTCCAGATGAAATCCGTCTAAAATGTGTTTGAAGTGAGAACAGCCAGAAGCACTGAAAGGTTTACAGTATCATTCCCAGCTTGATTTCAGTCAATTAAATAAAGTATTGAGCCAGCCAGGAGTCAAACCTAGAATCTTCTGATCCGTAGTCAGACACGTTATCCATTGCGCCACTGGCCAGTCTAAGCTGAAGTCAGGTCACAGCTAGACCAGTGTACACAGTCATAGCGTCTGTCAAAACAAGGTTCCTTGGTTTTCTGTTTCAGATGCATATCTTAATTTGATCCTCCTGTTGTTGCATGAATTTTACTGCAGAGCAAGAAATGCAGCCATGAAGTGTATTCAACGTTTAAAAACTCCTTGTATAATTTGAATCTACATGAACATGTCACATTTCCTGTTGCTGAGTGAATATTGTTGTGTTGTGAGAAACTGCTGCATCTGCTGTTACACAAGTGCGTACCTAACAGACAAGATATTCTTTCCCATACCGGGAGTTGAACCCGGGCCACCTGGGTGAAAACCAGGAATCCTAACCGCTAGACCATATGGGAAGACACATACTTAAAATACACATCACAGACAAATCTTTAAATGTTGACATTATGCCTGTTGGATTTAAAAGCTACATCTTTTTTCTCAGAGATGTTGGGGAATGTCCAGATGAAATCCGTCTAAAATGTGTTTGAAGTGAGAACAGCCAGAAGCACTGAAAGTTATACAGTATCATTCCCAGCTTGATTTCAGTCAATTAAATAAAGTATTGAGCCAGCCAGGAGTCAAACCTAGAATCTTCTGATCCGTAGTCAGACACGTTATCCATTGCGCCACTGGCCCCACGTCTAAGCTGAAGTCAGGTCACAGCTAGACCAGTGTATTCTTTCATACAGGGAATTGAAACCTGGCCACCTGGGTGAAAACCAGGAATCCTCATGGGAAGAAACATACTTAAAATACACATCACAGACAAATCTTTAAATGTTGACATTATGCCTGTTTGATTTAAAAGCTACATCTTTTTTAATACAGTATCATTCCCTGCTTGATTTCAGTCAATTAAACAAAGTATTGAGCCAGCCAGGAGTCAAACCTAGAATCTTCTGATCCGTAGTCAGACACGTTATCCATTCAAATCAAATCAAATCAAATTTTATTTGTCACATACACATGGTTAGCAGATGTTAATGTGAGTGTAGCGAAATGCTTGTGCTTCTAGTTCCGACAATGCAGTGATAACCAACAAGTAATCTAACTAACAATTCCAAAACTACTGTCTTATACACAGTGTAAGGGGATAAGGAACATGTACATAAGGATATATGAATGAGTGATGGTACAGAGCAGCATACAGTAGATGGTATCGAGTACAGTATATACATATGAGATGAGTGTGTAGACAAAGTAAACAAAGTGGCATAGTTAAAGTGGCTAGTGATACATGTGTTACATAAGGATGCAGTCGATGATGTAGAGTACAGTATATACATATGCATATGAGATGAATAATGTAGGGTAAGTAACATTATATAAGGTAGCATTGTTTAAAGTGGCTAGTGATATATTTACATCATTTCCCATCAATTCCCATTATTAAAATGGCTGGAGTTGGGTCAGTGTCAATTACAGTGTGTTGGCAGCAGCCACTCAATGTTAGTGGTGGCTGTTTAACAGTCTGATGGCCTTGAGATAGAAGCTGTTTTTCAGTCTCTCGGTCCCAGCTTTGATGCACCTGTACTGACCTCGCCTTCTGGATGATAGCGGGGTGAACAGGCAGTGGTTCAGGTGGTTGAAACTGTTGAAATCTGTTGTTACACAAGTGCGTACCTAACCAAGTTATTCTTTCTTATACCGGGAGTTGATCCTAGGCCACCTGGGTGAAAACCAGGAATCCTATTCAACGTTTAAAAAGCTTTGTATAATTTGAATCTACATAACATGTCACATTTCCTGTGGGAATATTGTTGTGTTGTGAGAAAATGCTGCATCTGTTGTTACACAAGTGAGTACCTAACGACAAGATAGTCTTTCCCATAGCGGGAGTTGAACCAGGGCCACCTGCTTGAAAACCAGGAATCCTAACAGCTAGACCAAATGGGAAGACATATACTTAAAATACACATCACAGACAAATCTTTAAATGTTGACATTATGCCTGTTCGATTCAAAAGCTACATCTTTTTTTTCTCAGAGATGTTGGGGAATGTCCAGATGAAATCCGTCTAAAATGTGTTTGAAGTGAGAACAGCCAGAAGCACTGAAAGGTATACAGTATCATTCCCTGCTTGATTTCAGTCAATTAAATAAAGTATTGACCCAGCCAGGAGTCGAACCTAGAATCTTCTGATCCGTAGTCAGACACATTATGCATTGCACAACTGGCCCCACGTCTAAGCTGAAGTCAGGTCACAGCTAGACCAGTGTATTCTTTCTCATACCGGGAATTGAAACCTGGCCACCTGGGTGAAAACCAGGAATCCTTACCGCTAGACCATATGGGAAGAAACATACTTAAAATACACATCACAGTCAAATCTTTTAATGTTGACATTATGCCTGTTTGATTTAAAAGCTACATATTTTTTTAATACAGTATCATTCCCAGCTTGATTTCAGTCAATTAAATAAAGTATTGAGCCAGCCAGGAGTTGAACCTAGAATCTTCTGATCCGTAGTCAGACACGTTATCCATTGCGTCACTGGCCCCAGGTCTAAGCAGTAGTCAGGTCACAGCTAGACCAGTGTACACAGTCATGGCGTCTGTCAACAACAAGGTTCCTTGGTTTTCTGTTTCAGATGCATATCTTAATTTGATCCTCCTGTTGCTGCATGAATTTTACTGCAGAGCAAGAAATGCAGCCATGAAGTGTATTCAACGTTTAAAAATAATTGTATAATTTGAATCTACATAACATGTCTCATTTCCTGTTGCTGAGGGAATATTTTTACAGTTGTGAGAAACTGCTGCATCTGTTGTTATACAAGTGCGTACCTAACGACAAGATATTCTTTCCCATACCGGGAGTTGAACCCAGGACACCTGGGTGAAAACCAGGAATCCTAACTGCTAGACCATATGGGAAGTCACATACTTAAAATACACATCACAGACAAATCATTAAATCTTTAAGAAATTCAGCCATTAAGTGTATTCAACGTTTAAAAACCTTATATAATTTGAATCTACATATCATGTCACATTTCCTGTTGCTGAGTGAATATTGTTGTGTTGTGAGAAACTGCTGCATCTGTTGTTACACAAGTGGGTACCTAAAGAAAATATATTCTTTCCCATACCGGGAGTTGAAACCGGCCACCTGGGTGAAAACCAGGAATCCTAACCGCTAGACCATATGGGAAGACACATACTTAAAATACACATCCCAGACAAATCTTTAAATGTTGACATCATGCCTATTGGATTTAAAAGCTACATCTTTTTTCTCAGAGATGTTGGGGAATGTCCACATGAAATCCGTCTAAAATGTGTTTGAAGTGAGAACAGCCAGAAGCACTGAAAGGTATACAGTATCATTCCCAGCTTGATTTCAGTCTATTAAACAAAGTATTGAGCCAGCCAGGAGTCGAAACTAGAATCTTCTGATCCATAGTCAGAAACGTTATCCATTGCGCCACTGGCCCCACGTCAAAGCTGAAGTCAGGTCACAGCTAGACAAGTGTACACAGTCATAGCGTCTCTCAACAAGGTTATTTTTTTTCTGTTTCAGATGCATATCTTAATTTGATCCTCCTGGTGTTGCATGAATTTTACTGCAGAACAAGAAATCCAGCCATGAAGTTTATTCAACGTTTAAAAAGCTTTGTATAATTTCAATATACATAACATGTCACATTTCCTGTTGCTGAGGGAATATTGTTGTGTTGTGTGAAACTGCTGCATCTGTTGTTACACAAGTGGGTACCTAACGAAAAGATATTCTTTCCCATACCGGGAGTTGAACCCAGGCCACATGGGTGAAATCCAGGAATCCTAACCGCTAGACCATATGGGAAGACACATACTTAAAATACACATCACAGACAAATCTTTAAATGTTGACATTATGCCTGTTGGATTCAAAAACTACATATTTTTTTCTCAGAGATGTTGGGGAATGTCCAGATGAAATCCATCTATAATGTGTTTGAAGTGAGAACAGCCAGAAGCACAGAAAGGTATACAGTATCATTTGATCCTCCTGTTGTTGCATGAATTTTACTGCAGAGCAAGATGCAGCCATGAAGTGTATTCAACGTTTAAAAAGCCTTATATAATTTGAATCTACATAACAAGTCACATTTCCTGTTGCTGAGGGAATATTGTTGTGTTGTGAGAAACTGCTGCATCTGTTGATACACAAGTGGGTACCTAACGAAAATATATTCTTTCCCATAACGGGAGTTGAACCCGGGCGAAAACCAGGAATCCTAACCGCTAGACCATATGGGAAGACACATACTGAAAAATACACATCACAGACAAATCTTTAAATGGCCACCATTCCCAGCTTGATTTCAGTCAATTAAATAAAGTATTGACCCAGCCAGGAGTCGAACATAGAATCTTCTGATCCGTAGTCAGACACATTATGCATTGCGCCACTGGCCCCACGTCTAAGCTGAAGTCAGGTCACAGCTAGACCAGTGTATTCTTTCTCATACAGGGAATTGAAACCTGGCCACCTGGGTGAAAACCAGGAATCCTTACCGCTAGACCATATGGGAAGAAACATACTTAAAATACACATCACAGTCAAATCTTTAAATGTTGACATTATGCCTGTTTGATTTAAAAGCTACATCTTTTTTTAATACAGTATCATTCCCTGCTTGATTTCAGTCAATTAAACAAAGTATTGAGACAGCCAGGAGTCGAACCTAGAATCTTCTGATCCATAGTCAGACACATTATCCATTGCGCCAGTGGCACCATGTCTAAGCTGAATTCAGGTCACAGCTAGACCAGTGTACACAGTCATAGCGTTTCTCAACAACAAGGTTCCTTGGTTTTCTGTTTCAGATGCATATGTTAATTTGATCCTCCTGTTGTTGCATGAATTTTACTGCAGAGCAAGAAATGCAGCCATGAAGTGTATTCAACGTTTAAAAAGCCATGTATAATTTGAATCTACATAACAAGTCACATTTCCTGTTGCTGAGGGAATATTGTTGTGTTGTGAGAAACTGCTGCATCTGTTGTTACACAAGTGGTACCTAACGACAATATATTATTTCTCATACCGGGAATTGAAACCTGGCCACCTGGGTGAAAACCAGGAATCCTTACCGCTAGACCATATGGGAAGAAACATACTTAAAATACACATCACAGTCAAATCTTTAAATGTTGACACTATGCCTGTTTGATTTAAAAGCTACATCTTTTTTTAATAGAGTATTATTCCCTGCTTGATTTCAGTCAATTAAACAAAGTATTGAGACAGCCAGGAGTCAAACCTAGAATCTTCTGATCCGTAGTCAGACACGTTATCCATTGCGCCACTGGCACCACGTCTAAGCCGAAGTCAGGTCACAGCTAGACCAGTGTACACAGTCATAGCGTTTCTCAACAACAAGGTTCCTTGGTTTTCTGTTTCAGATGCATATGTTAATTTGATCCTCCTGTTGTTGCATGAATTTTACTGCAGAGCAAGAAATGCAGCCATGAAGTGTATTCAACGTTTAAAAAACGTTATATAATATGAATCTACATAACATGTCACATTTCCTGTTGCTGAGTGAATATTGTTGTGTTGTGTGAAAGTACTGCATCTGTTGTTACACAAGTGAGTACCTAATGACAAGTTATTCTTTCCCATACCAGGAGTTGAACCCGGGCCACCTGGGTGAAAACCAGGAATCCTAACCGCTAGACCATATGGGAAGACACATACTTAAAATACACATCACAGACAAATCTTTAAATGTTGACATTATGCCTGTTGGATTTAAAAGCAACATCTTTTTTTCTCAGAGATGTTGGGGAATGTCCAGATGAAATCCGTCTAAAATGTGTTTGAAGTGACAACAGCCAGAAGCACTGAAAAGTATACAGTATCATTCCCAGCTTGATTTCAGTCAATTAAATAAAGTACTGAGCCAGCCAGGAGTCAAACCTAGAATCTTCTGATCCGTAGTCAGACACGTTATCCATTCAAATCAAATCAAATCAAATGTTATTCGTCACATACACATGGTTAGCAGATGTTAATGAGAGTGTAGCGAAATGCTTGTGCTTCTAGTTCCGACAATGCAGTGATAACCAACAAGTAATCTAACTAACAATTCCAAAACTACTGTCTTATACACAGTGTAAGGGGATAAGGAACATGTACATGAGGATATATGAATGAGTGATGGTACAGAGCAGCATACAGTAGATGGTATCGAGTACAGTATATACATATGAGATGAGTGTGTAGACAAAGTAAACAAAGTGGCATAGTTAAAGTGGCTAGTGATACATGTGTTACATAAGGATGCAGTCGATGATGTAGAGTACAGTATATACATATGCATATGAGATGAATAATGTAGGGTAAGTAACATTATATAAGGTAGCATTGTTTAAAGTGGCTAGTGATATATTTACATAATTTCCCATCAATTCCCATTATTAAAATGGCTGGAGTTGGGTCAGTGTCAATGACAGTGTGTTGGCAGAAGCCACTCAATGTTAGTGGTGGCTGTTTAACAGTCTGATGGCCTTGAGATAGAAGCTGTTTTTCAGTCTCTCGGTCCCAGCTTTGATGCACCTGTACTGACCTCGCCTTCTGGATGATAGCGGGGTGAACAGGCAGTGGTTCGGGTGGTTGATGTCCTTGATGATCTTTATGGCCTTCCTGTAACAACGGGTGGTGTAGGTGTCCTGGAGGGCAGGTAGTTTGCCCCCGGTGATGCGTTGTGCAGTCCTCACTACCCTCTGGAGAGCCTTACGGTTGAGGGCGGAGCAGTTGCCGTACCAGGCGGTGATACAGCCCGCCAGGATGCTCTCGATTGTGCATCTGTAGACGTTTGTGAGTGCTTTTGGTGACAAGCCGAATTTCTTCAGCCTCCTGAGGTTGAATAGGCGCTGCTGCGCCTTCTTCACGACGCTGTCAGTGTGAGTGGACCAATTCAGTTTGTCTGTGATGTGTATGCCGAGGAACTTAAAACTAGCTACCCTCTCCACTACTGTTCCATCGATGTGGATAGGGGTGTTCCCTCTGCTGTTTCCTGAAGTCCACAATCATCTCCTTAGTTTTGTTGACGTTGAGTGTGAGGTTATTTTCCTGACACCACACTCCGAGGGCCCTCACCTCCTCCCTGTAGGCCGTCTCATCGTTGTTGGTAATCAAGCCTACCACTGTTGTGTCGTCCGCAAACTTGATGATTGAGTTGGAGGCGTGCGTGGCCACGCAGTCGTGGGTGAACAGGGAGTACAGGAGAGGGCTCAGAACGCACCCTTGTGGGGCCCCCGTGTTGAGGATCAGCGGGGAGGAGATGTTGTTGCCTACCCTCACTGGCACCACGTCTAAGCTGAAGTCAGGTCACAGCTAGACAAATGTACACAGTCATAGCGTCTGTCAACAACAAGGTTCCTTGGTTTTCTGTTTCAGATGCATATCTTAATTTGATCCTCCTGTTGTTGCATGAATTTTACTGCAGAGCAAGAAATGCAGCCATGAAGTGTATTCAACGTTTAAAATGCCATGTATAATTTGAATCTACATAACATGTCACATTTCCTGAGCGAATATTGTTGTGTTGTGAGAAAATGCTGCTCTGTTGTTACACAGTGCGTACCTAACGACAAGATATTCTTTCCCATACCGGGAGTTTAACCCGGGCCACCTGGGTGAAAACCAGGAATCCTAACCGCTAGACCATATGGGAAGACACATACTTAAAATACACATCACAGACAAATCTTTAAATGTTGACATCATGCCTGTTGGATTTAAAAGCTACATCTTTTTTTCTCAGAGATGTTGGGGAATGTCCAGATGAAATCCGTCTAAAATGTGTTTGAAGTGAGAACAGCCAGAAGCACTGAAAGGTATACAGTATCATTCCCAGCTTGATTTCAGTAAATTAAACAAAGTATTGAGCCAGCCAGGAGTCAAACCTAGAATCTTCTGATCCGTAGTCAGACACGTTATCCATTGCGCCACTGGCCCCACGTCTAAGCTGAAGTCAGGTCACAGCTAGACCAGTGTACACAGTCATAGCGTTTCTCAACAACAAGGTTCCTTGGTTTTCTGTTTCAGATGCATATGTTAATTTGATCCTCCTGTTGTTGCATGAATTTTACTGCAGAGCAAGAAATGCAGCCATGAAGTGTATTCAACGTTTAAAAATAATTGTATAATTTGAATCTACATAACATGTCTCATTTCCTGTTGCTGAGGGAATATTTTTACAGTTGTGAAAACTGCTGCATCTGTTGTTATACAAGTGCGTACCTAACGACAAGATATTCTTTCCCATTTGAACCCAGGACACCTGGGTGAAAACCAGGAATCCTAACTGCTAGACCATATGGGAAGTCACATACTTAAAATACACATCACAGACAAATCATTAAATCTTTAAGAAATTCAGCCATTAAGTGTATTCAACGTTTAAAAAACCTTATATAATTTGAATCTACATATCATGTCACATTTCCTGTTGCTGAGTGAATATTGTTGTGTTGTGAGAAACTGCTGCATCTGTTGTTACACAAGTGGGTACCTAAAGAAAATATATTCTTTCCCATACCGGGAGTTGAAACCGGCCACCTGGGTGAAAACCAGGAATCCTAACCGCTAGACCATATGGGAAGACACATACTTAAAATACACATCCCAGACAAATCTTTAAATGTTGACATCATGCCTATTGGATTTAAAAGCTACATCTTTTTTTCTCAGAGATGTTGGGGAATGTCCACATGAAATCCGTCTAAAATGTGTTTGAAGTGAGAACAGCCAGAAGCACTGAAAGGTATACAGTATCATTCCCAGCTTGATTTCAGTCTATTAAACAAAGTATTGAGCCAGCCAGGAGTCGAAACTAGAATCTTCTGATCCATAGTCAGAAACGTTATCCATTGCGCCACTGGCCCCACGTCAAAGCTGAAGTCAGGTCACAGCTAGACAAGTGTACACAGTCATAGCGTCTGTCAACAAGGTTATTTTTTTTTCTGTTTCAGATGCATATCTTAATTTGATCCTCCTGGTGTTGCATGAATTTTACTGCAGAGCAACAGAAATCCAGCCATGAAGTTTATTCAACGTTTAAAAAGCTTTGTATAATTTCAATATACATAACATGTCACATTTCCTGTTGCTGAGGGAATATTGTTGTGTTGTGTGAAACTGCTGCATCTGTTGTTACACAAGTGGGTACCTAACGAAAAGATATTCTTTCCCATACCGGGAGTTGAACCCAGGCCACATGGGTGAAATCCAGGAATCCTAACCGCTAGACCATATGGGAAGACACATACTTAAAATACACATCACAGACAAATCTTTAAATGTTGACATTATGCCTGTTGGATTCAAAAACTACATATTTTTTCTCAGAGATGTTGGGGAATGTCCAGATGAAATCCATCTATAATGTGTTTGAAGTGAGAACAGCCAGAAGCACAGAAAGGTATACAGTATCATTTGATGCTCCTGTTGTTGCATGAATTTTACTGCAGAGCAAGAAATGCAGCCATGAAGTGTATTCAACGTTTAAAAAGCCATGTATAATTTGAATCTACACATAACAAGTCACATTTCCTGTTGCTGAGGGAATATTGTTGTGTTGTGAGAAACTGCTGCATCTGTTGTTACACAAGTACGTACCTAACGACAATATATTATTTCTCATACCGGGAATTGAAACCTGGCCACCTGGGTGAAAACCAGGAATCCTTACCGCTAGACCATATGGGAAGAAACATACTTAAAATACACATCACAGTCAAATCTTTAAATGTTGACATTATGCCTGTTTGATTTAAAAGCTACATCTTTTTTAATAGAGTATCATTCCCTGCTTGATTTCAGTCAATTTCAAAAATAAAGTATTGAGACAGCCAGGAGTCAAACCTAGAATCTTCTGATCCGTAGTCAGACACGTTATCCATTGCGCCACTGGCACCCACGTCTAAGCTGAAGTCAGGTCACAGCTAGACCAGTGTACACAGTCATAGCGTCTGTCAACAACAAGGTTCCTTGGTTTTCTGTTTCAGATGCATATCTTAATTTGATCCTCCTGTTGTTGCATGAATTTTACTGCAGAGCAAGAAATGCAGCCATGAAGTGTATTCAACGTTTAAAAAACGTTATATAATTTGAATCTACATAACATGTCACATTTCCTGTTGCTGAGGAATATTGTTGTGTTGTGTGAAAGTACTGCATCTGTTGTTACACAAGTGAGTACCTAATGACAAGTTATTCTTTCCCATACCAGGAGTTGAACCCGGCCACCTGGGTGAAAACCAGGAATCCTAACCGCTAGACCATATGGGAAGACACATACTTAAAATACACATCACAGACAAATCTTTAAATGTTGACATTATGCCTGTTGGATTTAAAAGCAACATCTTTTTTCTCAGAGATGTTGGGGAATGTCCAGATGAAATCCGTCTAAAATGTGTTTGAAGTGAGAACAGCCAGAAGCACTGAAAGTATACAGTATCATTCCCAGCTTGATTTCAGTCAATTAAATAAAGTATTGAGCCAGCCAGGAGTCAAACCTAGAATCTTCTGATCCGTAGTCAGACACGTTATCCATTGCACCACTGGCCCCACATCTAAACTGAGTCAGGTCACAGCTAGACCAGTGTACACAGTCATAGCATCTGTCAACAAAAAGGTTCCTTGGTTTTCTGTTTCAGATGCATATCTTAATTTGATCCTCCTGTTGTTGCATGAATTTTACTGCAGAGCAAGAAATGCAGCCATGAAGTGTATTCAACGTTTAAAAAGCCTTGTATAATTTGAATCTACATAACAAGTCACATTTCCTGTTGCTGAGGGAATATTGTTGTGTTGTGAGAAACTGCTGCATCTGTTGATACACAAGTGGGTACCTAACGAAAATATATTCTTTCCCATACCGGGAGTTGAACCCGGGCCACCTGGGTGAAAACCAGCAATCCTAACCGCTAGACCATATGGGAAGACACATAGTTAATACACACTTCACAGACAAATCTTTAAATGTTGACATCATGCCTGTTGGATTTAAAAGCTAAATATTTTGTTCTCAGAGATGTCGGGGAATGTCCAGATGAAATCCGTCTAAAATGTGTTTGAAGTGAGAGCAGCCAGAAGCACTGAAAGGTTTACAGTATCATTCCCAGCTTGATTTCAGTCAATTAAACAAAGTATTGAGCCAGCCAGGAGTCGAACCTAGAATCTTCTGATCCGTAGTCAGACACGTTATCCATTGCGCCACTGGCCCCACGTCTAAGCTGAAGTCAGGTCACAGCTAGACAAGTGTACACAGTCATGGCGTCTCTCAACAACAAGGTTCCTTTTTTTTCTGTTTCAGATGCATATCTTAATTTGATCCTCCTGTTGTTGCATGAATTTTACTGCAGAGCAAGAAATGCAGCCATGAAGTGTATTCAACGTTTAAAAATAATTGTATAATTCAAATCTACATGACATGTCACATTTCATGTTGCTGAGGGAATATTGTTGTGTTGTGAGAAACTGCTGCATCTGTTGTTACACAAATGGGTACCTAATGACAAGATATCCTTTCCCATACCGGGAGTTGAACCCAGGGCACCTGGGTGAAAACCAGGAATCCTAACCACTAGACCATATGGGAAGACACATACTTAAAATACACATCACAGACAAATCTTTAAATGTTGACATTATGCCTGTTTGATTTAAAAGCTACATCTTTTTTTAATACAGTATCATTCCCTGCTTGATTTCAGTCAATTAAACAAAGTATTGAGCCAGCCAGGAGTCGAACCTAGAATCTTCTGATCCGTAGTCAGACACGTTATCCATTCAAATCAAATCAAATCAAATTTTATTTGTCACATACACATGGTTAGCAGATGTTAATGTGAGTGTAGCGAAATGCTTGTGCTTCTAGTTCCGACAATGCAGTGATAACCAACAAGTAATCTAACTAACAATTCCAAAACTACTGTCTTATACACAGTGTAAGGGGATAAGGAACATGTACATAAGGATATATGAATGAGTGATGGTACAGAGCAGCATACAGTAGATGGTATCGAGTACAGTATATACATATGAGATGAGTGTGTAGACAAAGTAAACAAAGTGGCATAGTTAAAGTGGCTAGTGATACATGTGTTACATAAGGATGCAGTCGATGATGTAGAGTACAGTATATACATATGCATATGAGATGAATAATGTAGGGTAAGTAACATTATATAAGGTAGCATTGTTTAAAGTGGCTAGTGATATATTTACATCATTTCCCATCAATTCCCATTATTAAAATGGCTGGAGTTGGGTCAGTGTCAATTACAGTGTGTTGGCAGCAGCCACTCAATGTTAGTGGTGGCTGTTTAACAGTCTGATGGCCTTGAGATAGAAGCTGTTTTTCAGTCTCTCGGTCCCAGCTTTGATGCACCTGTACTGACCTCGCCTTCTGGATGATAGCGGGGTGAACAGGCAGTGGTTCAGGTGGTTGAAACTGCTGCATTTGTTGTTACACAAGTGCGTACCTAACGACAAGTTATTCTTTCTTATACCGGGAGTTGATCCTAGGCCACCTGGGTGAAAACCAGGAATCCTATTCAACGTTTAAAAAGCTTTGTATAATTTGAATCTACATAACATGTCACATTTCCTGTGGGAATATTGTTGTGTTGTGAGAAACTGCTGCATCTGTTGTTACACAAGTGAGTACCTAACGACAAGATAGTCTTTCCCATAACGGGAGTTGAACCAGGGCCACCTGCGTGAAAACCAGGAATCCTAACAGCTAGACCAAATGGGAAGACATATACTTAAAATACACATCACAGACAAATCTTTAAATGTTGACATTATGCCTGTTCGATTCAAAAGCTACATCTTTTTTTCTCAGAGATGTTGGGGAATGTCCAGATGAAATCCGTCTAAAATGTGTTTGAAGTGAGAACAGCCAGAAGCACTGAAAGTTATACAGTATCATTCCCAGCTTGATTTCAGTCAATTAAATAAAGTATTGACCCAGCCAGGAGTCGAACCTAGAATCTTCTGATCCGTAGTCAGACACATTATGCATTGCACAACTGGCCCCACGTCTAAGCTGAAGTCAGGTCACAGCTAGACCAGTGTATTCTTTCTCATACCGGGAATAGAAACCTGGCCACCTGGGTGAAAACCAGGAATCCTTACCGCTAGACCATATGGGAAGAAACATACTTAAAATACACATCACAGTCAAATCTTTTAATGTTGACATTATGCCTGTTTGATTTAAAAGCTACATATTTTTTTAATACAGTATCATTCCCAGCTTGATTTCAGTCAATTAAATAAAGTATTGAGCCAGCCAGGAGTCGAACCTAGAATCTTCTGATCCGTAGTCAGACACGTTATCCATTGCGTCACTGGCCCCAGGTCTAAGCAGTAGTCAGGTCACAGCTAGACCAGTGTACACAGTCATGGCGTCTGTCAACAACAAGGTTCCTTGGTTTTCTGTTTCAGATGCATATCTTAATTTGATCCTCCTGTTGTTGCATGAATTTTACTGCAGAGCAAGAAATGCAGCCATGAAGTGTATTCAACGTTTAAAAATAATTGTATAATTTGAATCTACATAACATGTCTCATTTCCTGTTGCTGAGGGAATATTTTTACAGTTGTGAGAAACTGCTGCATCTGTTGTTATACAAGTGCGTACCTAACGACAAGATATTCTTTCCCATACCGGGAGTTGAACCCAGGACACCTGGGTGAAAACCAGGAATCCTAACTGCTAGACCATATGGGAAGTCACATACTTAAAATACACATCACAGACAAATCATTAAATCTTTAAGAAATTCAGCCATTAAGTGTATTCAACGTTTAAAAACCTTATATAATTTGAATCTACATATCATGTCACATTTCCTGTTGCTGAGTGAATATTGTTGTGTTGTGAGAAACTGCTGCATCTGTTGTTACACAAGTGGGTACCTAAAGAAAATATATTCTTTCCCATACCGGGAGTTGAAACCGGCCACCTGGGTGAAAACCAGGAATCCTAACCGCTAGACCATATGGGAAGACACATACTTAAAATACACATCCCAGACAAATCTTTAAATGTTGACATCATGCCTATTGGATTTAAAAGCTACATCTTTTTTCTCAGAGATGTTGGGGAATGTCCACATGAAATCCGTCTAAAATGTGTTTGAAGTGAGAACAGCCAGAAGCACTGAAAGGTATACAGTATCATTCCCAGCTTGATTTCAGTCTATTAAACAAAGTATTGAGCCAGCCAGGAGTCGAAACTAGAATCTTCTGATCCATAGTCAGAAACGTTATCCATTGCGCCACTGGCCCCACGTCAAAGCTGAAGTCAGGTCACAGCTAGACAAGTGTACACAGTCATAGCGTCTCTCAACAAGGTTATTTTTTTTCTGTTTCAGATGCATATCTTAATTTGATCCTCCTGGTGTTGCATGAATTTTACTGCAGAACAAGAAATCCAGCCATGAAGTTTATTCAACGTTTAAAAAGCTTTGTATAATTTCAATATACATAACATGTCACATTTCCTGTTGCTGAGGGAATATTGTTGTGTTGTGTGAAACTGCTGCATCTGTTGTTACACAAGTGGGTACCTAACGAAAAGATATTCTTTCCCATACCGGGAGTTGAACCCAGGCCACATGGGTGAAATCCAGGAATCCTAACCGCTAGACCATATGGGAAGACACATACTTAAAATACACATCACAGACAAATCTTTAAATGTTGACATTATGCCTGTTGGATTCAAAAACTACATATTTTTTTCTCAGAGATGTTGGGGAATGTCCAGATGAAATCCATCTATAATGTGTTTGAAGTGAGAACAGCCAGAAGCACAGAAAGGTATACAGTATCATTTGATGCTCCTGTTGTTGCATGAATTTTACTGCAGAGCAAGAAATGCAGCCATGAAGTGTATTCAACGTTTAAAAAGCCATGTATAATTTGAATCTACATAACAAGTCACATTTCCTGTTGCTGAGGGAATATTGTTGTGTTGTGAGAAACTGCTGCATCTGTTGTTACACAAGTACGTACCTAACGACAATATATTATTTCTCATACCGGGAATTGAAACCTGGCCACCTGGGTGAAAACCAGGAATCCTTACCGCTAGACCATATGGGAAGAAACATACTTAAAATACACATCACAGTCAAATCTTTAAATGTTGACATTATGCCTGTTTGATTTAAAAGCTACATCTTTTTTTGTGTTTGAATAGAGTATCATTCCCTGCTTGATTTCAGTCAATTAAACAAAGTATTGAGACAGCCAGGAGTCAAACCTAGAATCTTCTGATCCGTAGTCAGACACGTTATCCATTGCGCCAGTGGCACCACGTCTAAGCTGAAGTCAGGTCACAGCTAGACCAGTGTACACAGTCATAGCGTTTCTCAACAACAAGGTTCCTTGGTTTTCTGTTTCAGATGCATATGTTAATTTGATCCTCCTGTTGTACTTGAATTTTACTGCAGAGCAAGAAATGCAGCCATGAAGTGTATTCAACGTTTAAAAAACGTTATATAATATGAATCTACATAACATGTCACATTTCCTGTTGCTGAGTGAATATTGTTGTGTTGTGTGAAAGTACTGCATCTGTTGTTACACAAGTGAGTACCTAATGACAAGTTATTCTTTCCCATACCAGGAGTTGAACCCGGGCCACCTGGGTGAAAACCAGGAATCCTAACCGCTAGACCATATGGGAAGACACATACTTAAAATACACATCACAGACAAATCTTTAAATGTTTGCATTATGCCTGTTGGATTTAAAAGCAACATCTTTTTTTCTCAGAGATGTTGGGGAATGTCCAGATGAAATCCGTCTAAAATGTGTTTGAAGTGACAACAGCCAGAAGCACTGAAAAGTATACAGTATCATTCCCAGCTTGATTTCAGTCAATTAAATAAAGTACTGAGCCAGCCAGGAGTCAAACCTAGAATCTTCTTATCCGTAGTCAGACACGTTATCCATTGCACCACTGGCCCCACATCTAAACTGTAGTCAGGTCACAGCTAGACCAGTGTACACAGTCATAGCATCTGTCAACAAAAAGGTTCCTTGGTTTTCTGTTTCAGATGCATATCTTAATTTGATCCTCCTGTTGTTGCATGAATTTTACTGCAGAGCAAGAAATGCAGCCATGAAGTGTATTCAACGTTTAAAAAACCTTATATAATTTGAATCTACATAACATGTCACATTTCTTGTTGCTGAGGGAATATTGTTGTGTTGTGTGAAACTGCTGCATCTGTTGTTACACAAGTGCGTACCACACCAAAATATATTCTTTCCCATACCGGGAGTTGAACCCTTGCCACCTGGGTGAAAACCAGGAATCCTAACCGCTAGACCATATGCGAAGACACATACTTAAAATAATAATAATAATAATAATAATAATAATATGCCATTTAGCAGACGCTTTTATCCAAAGCGACTTACAGTCATGTGTGCATACATTCTACGTATGGGTGGTCCCGGGAATCGAACCCACTACCCTGGCGTTACAAGCGCCATGCTCTACCAACTGCGCTACAGAATACACATCACAGACAAATCTTTAAATGTTGACATCATGCCTGTTGGATTCAAAAGCTACATTTTTTTTCTCAGAGGTGATGGGGAATGTCCAGATGAAATCCGTCTAAAATGAGTTTGAAGTGAGAACAGCCAAAAGCACTGAAAGCTATACAGTATCATTCCCAGCTTGATTTCAGTCAATTAAATAAACTATTGAGGCAGCCAGGAGTCGAACCTTGAATGTTCTGCTCTGTTATTAGACACATTATCCATTGTGCCACTGGCAACACGTCTAAGTTAGAAGTCAGGTCATAGCTAGACCAGTTTACACAGTCATAGCGTCTGTCAAAAACAAGGTTCCTTGGTTTTCTGTTTCAGATGCATATCTTAATTTGATCCTCCTGTTGTTGCATGAATTTTACTGCAGAGCAAGAAATGCAGCCATGAAGTGTATTCAACGTTTAAAAACCCTTGTATAATTTGAATCTACATAACATGTCACATTTCCTGTTGCTGAGGGAATATTGTTGTGTTGTGAGAAACTGCTGCATCTGTTGTTACACAAGTGGATACCCTACGAAAATATATTCTTTCCCATAACGGGAGTTGAACCCGGGCGAAAACCAGGAATCCTAACCGCTAGACCATATGGGAAGACACATACTGAAAAATAGACATCACAGACAAATCTTTAAATGTTGACATTATGCCTGTTGGATTGAAAAGCGACATCTTTTTTTCTCAGAGATGTTGGGGAATGTCCAGATGATTTCGGTCAATTCAATAAATTGATTTTGGTCAATTCAATAAAGTATTGAGCCAGCCAGGAGTTGAACCTAGAATCTTCTTATCCGTAGGCAGACACTTTATCCATTGCGCCACTGGCCACACATTTAAGCTGAAGTCAGGTCACAGCTAGACCAGTGTAGCGTCTGTCAATAACAAGGTTCCTTGGTTTTCTGTTTCAGATGCATATCTTAATTTGATCCTCCTGTTGTTGCATGAATTTTACTGCAGAGCAAGAAATGCAGCCATGAAGTTTATTCAACGTTTAAAAAGCTTTGTATAATTTGAATATACATAACATGTCACATTTCTTGTTGCTGAGGGAATATTGTTGTGTTGTGTGAAACTGCTGCATCTGTTGTTACACAAGTGGGTACCTAACGAAAATATATTCTTTCCCATACCAGGAGTTGAACCCAGGCCACCTGGGTGAAAACCAGGAATCCTAACCGCTAGACCATATGGGAAGACACATACTTAAAATACACATCACAGACAAATCTTTAAATGTTGACATCATGCCTGTTGGATTTAAAAGCTACATCTTTTTTTAATACAGTATCATTCCCTGCTTGATTTCAGTCAATTAAACAAAGTATTGAGCCAGCCAGGAGTCGAACCTAGAATCTTCTGATCCGTAGTCAGACATGTTATCCATTCAAATCAAATCAAATCAAATTTTATTTGTCACATACACATGGTTAGCAGATGTTAATGAGAGTGTAGCGAAATGCTTGTGCTTCTAGTTCCGACAATGCAGTGATAACCAACAAGTAATCTAACTAACAATTCCAAAACTACTGTCTTATACACAGTGTAAGGGGATAAGGAACATGTACATAAGGATATATGAATGAGTGATGGTACAGAGCAGCATACAGTAGATGGTATCGAGTACAGTATATACATATGAGATGAGTGTGTAGACAAAGTAAACAAAGTGGCATAGTTAAAGTGGCTAGTGATACATGTGTTACATAAGGATGCAGTCGATGATGTAGAGTACAGTATATACATATGCATATGAGATGAATAATGTAGGGTAAGTAACATTATATAAGGTAGCATTGTTTAAAGTGGCTAGTGATATATTTACATAATTTCCCATCAATTCCCATTATTAAAATGGCTGGAGTTGGGTCAGTGTCAATGACAGTGTGTTGGCAGCAGCCACTCAATGTTAGTGGTGGCTGTTTAACAGTCTGATGGCCTTGAGATAAAAGCTGTTTTTCAGTCTCTCGGTCCCAGCTTTGATGCACCTGTACTGACCTCGCCTTCTGGATGATAGCGGGGTGAACAGGCAGTGGTTCGGGTGGTTGATGTCCTTGATGATCTTTATGGCCTTCCTGTAACAACGGGTGGTGTAGGTGTCCTGGAGGGCAGGTAGTTTGCCCCCGGTGATGCGTTGTGCAGTCCTCACTACCCTCTGGAGAGCCTTACGGTTGAGGGCGGAGCAGTTGCCGTACCAGGCGGTGATACAGCCCGCCAGGATGCTCTCGATTGTGCATCTGTAGAAGTTTGTGAGTGCTTTTGGTGACAAGCCGAATTTCTTCAGCCTCCTGAGGTTGAATAGGCGCTGCTGCGCCTTCTTCACGCGCTGTCAGTGTGAGTGGACCAATTCAGTTTGTCTGTGATGTGTATGCCGAGGAACTTAAAACTAGCTACCCTCTCCACTACTGTTCCATCGATGTGGATAGGGGGTGTTCCCTCTGCTGTTTCCTGAAGTCCACAATCATCTCCTTAGTTTTGTTGACGTTGAGTGTGAGGTTATTTTCCTGACACCACACTCCGAGGGCCCTCACCTCCTCCCTGTAGGCCGTCTCGTCGTTGTTGGTAATCAAGCCTACCACTGTTGTGTCGTCCGCAAACTTGATGATTGAGTTGGAGGCGTGCGTGGCCACGCCAGTCGTGGGTGAACAGGGAGTACAGGAGAGGGCTCAGAACGCACCCTTGTGGGGCCCCCGTGTTGAGGATCAGCGGGGAGGAGATGTTGTTGCCTACCCTCACTGGCACCACGTCTAAGCTGAAGTCAGGTCACAGCTAGACAAATGTACACAGTCATAGCGTCTGTCAACAACAAGGTTCCTTGGTTTTCTGTTTCAGATGCATATCTTAATTTGATCCTCCTGTTGTTGCATGAATTTTACTGCAGAGCAAGAAATGCAGCCATGAAGTGTATTCAACGTTTAAAAAGCCATGTATAATTTGAATCTACATAACAAGTCACATTTCCTGTTGCTGAGGGAATATTGTTGTGTTGTGAGAAACTGCTGCATCTGTTGTTACACAAGTGGGTACCTAACGACAATATATTCTTTCCCATACCGGGAGTTGAAACCTGGCCACCTGGGTGAAAACCAGGAATCCTAACCGCTAGACCATATGGGAAGAAACATACTTAAAATACACATCACAGTCAAATCTTTAAATGTTGACATTATGCCTGTTTGATATAAAAGCTACATCTTTTTTTAATACAGTATCATTCCCTGCTTGATTTCAGTCAATTAAACAAAGTATTGAGACAGCCAGGAGTCGAACCTAGAATCTTCTAATCCGTAGTCAAACAAGTTATCCATTGCGCCACTGGCACCACGTCTAAGATGAAGTCAGGTCACAGCTAGACCAGTGTACACAGTCATAGCGTTTCTCAACAAAAAGGTTCCTTGGTTTTCTGTTTCAGATGCATATGTTAATTTGATCCTCCTGTTGTTGCATGAATTTTACTGCAGAGCAAGAAATGCAGCCATGAAGTGTATTCAACGTTTAAAAAACGTTATATAATATGAATCTACATAACATGTCACATTTCCTGTTGCTGAGTGAATATTGTTGTGTTGTGTGAAATTACTGCATTAGTTGTTACACAAGTGCTTACCTAATGACAAGTTATTCTTTCCCATACCGGGAGTTGAACCCGGGCCACCTGGGTGAAAACCAGGAATCCTAACTGCTAGACCATATGGGAAGACACATACTTAAAATACACATCACAGACAAATCTTTAAATGTTGACATTATGCCTGTTGGATTCAAAAACTACATCTTTTTTCTCAGAGATGTTGGGGAATGTCCAGATGAAATCCGTCTAAAATGTGTTTAAAGTGAGAACAGCCAGAAGCACTGAAAGGTAAACAGTATCGTTCCCAGCTTGATTTCAGTCAATTAAGTATAGTATTGAGCCAGCCAGGAGTCGAACCTAGAATCTTCTGATCCGTAGTCAGACACTTTATCCATTGCACCACTGACCCCACGTCTAAGCTGAAGTAAGGTCACAGCTAGACCAGTGTAGACAGTCATAGCGTCTGTCAACAACAAGGTTCCTTGGTTTTCTGTTTCAGATGCATATCTTAATTTGATCCTCCTGTTGTTGCATGAATTTTACTGCAGAGCAAGAAATGCAGCCATGAAGTGTATTCAACGTTTAAAAAGCTTTGTATAATTTGAATCTACAGGAGTCAAATTTTGAATATTCTGATCCGTAGTCAGACACGTTATCCATTGCGCCACTGGCCCCACGTCTAAGCTGAAGTCAGGTCACAGCTAGACCAGTGTACACAGTCTGTCGACAACAAGGTTCCTTGGTTTTCTGTTTCAGATGCATATCTTAATTTGATCCTCCTGTTGTTGCATGAATTTTACTGCAGAGCAAGAAATGCAGCCATGAAGTGTATTCAACGTTTAAAAAGCTTTGTATAATTTGAATCTACATAACAAGTCACATTTCCTGTTGCTGAGGGAATATTGTTGTGTTGTGAGAAACTGCTGCATCTGTTGTTACACAAGTGGGTACCTAACGAAAATATATTGTTTCCCATACCGGGAGTTGAACCCAGGCCACCTGGGTGAAAACCAGGAATCCTAACCGCTAGAACATATGGGAAGATACATACTTAAAAATTCACATCACAGACAAATCTTTAAATGTTGACATTATGCCTGTTGGATTTAAAAGCTACATCTTTTTTTCTCAGAGATGTTGGGGAATGTCCAGATGAAATCCGTCTAAAATGTGTTTGAAGTGAGAACAGCCAGAAGCACTGAAAGGTATACAGTATCATTCCCAGCTTGATTTCAGTCAATTAAACAAAGTAATGAGCCAGCCAGGAGTCGAACCTAGAATCTTCTGATCCGTAGTCAGACACGTTATCCATTGCGCCACTGGCACCATGTCCAAGCTTAAGTCAGGTCACAGCTAGACCAGTGTACACAGTCATAGCGTCGGTCAACAACAAGGTTCCTTGGTTTTCTGTTTCAGATGCATATCTTAATTTGATCCTCCTGTTGTTGCATGAATTTTACTGTAGAGCAAGAAATGCAGCCATGAAGTGTATTCAAAGTTTAAAAAGCCTTGTATAATTTGAATCTACATGACTTTTCCTGTTTCTGAGAGAATATTGTTGTGTTGTGAGAAACTGCTGCATCTGTTGTTACACAAGTGCGTACCTAACGAAAATATATTCTTTCCCATACCGGGAGTTGAACCCGGGGCACCTGGGTGAAAACCAGGAATCCTATTCAACGTTTAAAAACCCTTGTATAATTTGAATCTACATAAAATTTAACATTTCCTGTTGCTGAGGGAATATTGTTGTGTTGTGAGAAACTGCTGCATCTGTTGTTACACAAGTGGGTACCTTACGAAAAGATATTCTTTCCCATACCACCTGGGTGAAAACCAGGAATCCTAACCGCTAGACCATATGGGAAGACATATACGTAAAATACACATCACAGTCAAATCTTTTAATGTTGACATTATGCCTGTTTGATTTAAAAGCTACATATTTTTTTAATACAGTATCATTCCCAGCTTGATTTCAGTCAATTAAATAAAGTATTGAGCCAGCCAGGAGTCGAACCTAGAATCTTCTGATCCGTAGTCAGACACGTTATCCATTGCGTCACTGGCCCCAGGTCTAAGCAGTAGTCAGGTCACAGCTAGACCAGTGTACACAGTCATGGCGTCTGTCAACAACAAGGTTCCTTGGTTTTCTGTTTCAGATGCATATCTTAATTTGATCCTCCTGTTGTTGCATGAATTTTACTGCAGAGCAAGAAATGCAGCCATGAAGTGTATTCAACGTTTAAAAATAATTGTATAATTTGAATCTACATAACATGTCTCATTTCCTGTTGCTGAGGGAATATTTTTACAGTTGTGAGAAACTGCTGCATCTGTTGTTATACAAGTGCGTACCTAACGACAAGATATTCTTTCCCATACCGGGAGTTGAACCCAGGAAACCTGGGTGAAAACCAGGAATCCTAACTGTTAGACCATATGGGAAGTCGCATACTTAAAATACACATCACAGACAAATCATTAAATCTTTAAGAAATTCAGCCATTAAGTGTATTCAACGTTTAAAAAACCTTATATAATTTGAATCTACATATCATGTCACATTTCCTGTTGCTGAGTGAATATTGTTGTGTTGTGAGAAACTGCTGCATCTGTTGTTACACAAGTGGGTACCTAAAGAAAATATATTCTTTCCCATACCGGGAGTTGAAACCGGCCACCTGGGTGAAAACCAGGAATCCTAACCGCTAGACCATATGGGAAGACACATACTTAAAATACCAATCCCAGACAAATCTTTAAATGTTGACATCATGCCTATTGGAAGCTACATCTTTTTTTCTCAGAGATGTTGGGGAATGTCCACATGAAATCCGTCTAAAATGTGTTTGAAGTGAGAACAGCCAGAAGCACTGAAAGGTATACAGTATCATTCCCAGCTTGATTTCAGTCTATTAAACAAAGTATTGAGCCAGCCAGGAGTCAAAACTAGAATCTTCTGATCCATAGTCAGAAACGTTATCCATTGCGCCACTGGCCCCACGTCAAAGCTGAAGTCAGGTCACAGCTAGACAAGTGTACACAGTCATAGCGTCTCTCAACAAGGTTATTTTTTTTTCTGTTTCAGATGCATATCTTAATTTGATCCTCCTGGTGTTGCATGAATTTTACTGCAGAACAAGAAATCCAGCCATGAAGTTTATTCAACGTTTAAAAAGCTTTGTATAATTTCAATATACATAACATGTCACATTTCCTGTTGCTGAGGGAATATTGTTGTGTTGTGTGAAACTGCTGCATCTGTTGTTACACAAGTGGGTACCTAACGAAAAGATATTCTTTCCCATACCGGGAGTTGAACCCGGGCCACATGGGTGAAATCCAGGAATCCTAACCGCTAGACCATATGGGAAGACACATACTTAAAATACACATCACAGACAAATCTTTAAATGTTGACATTATGCCTGTTGGATTCAAAAACTACATATTTTTTCTCAGAGATGTTGGGGAATGTCCAGATGAAATCCATCTATAATGTGTTTGAAGTGAGAACAGCCAGAAGCACAGAAAGGTATACAGTATCATTTGATCCTCCTGTTGTTGCATGAATTTTACTGCAGAGCAAGAAATGCAGCCATGAAGTGTATTCAACGTTTAAAAAGCCTTATATAATTTGAATCTACATAACAAGTCACATTTCCTGTTGCTGAGGGAATATTGTTGTGTTGTGAGAAACTGCTGCATCTGTTGATACACAAGTGGGTACCTAACGAAAATATATTCTTTCCCATACCGGGAGTTGAACCCGGGCCACCTGGGTGAAAACCAGGAATCCTAACCGCTAGACCATATGGGAAGACACATAGTTAATACACACATCACAGACAAATCTTTAAATGTTGACATCATGCCTGTTGGATTTAAAAGCTAAATATTTTGTTCTCAGAGATGTCGGGGAATGTCCAGATGAAATCCGTCTAAAATGTGTTTGAAGTGAGAACAGCCAGAAGCACTGAAAGGTTTACAGTATCATTCCCAGCTTGATTTCAGTCAATTAAATAAACTATTGAGGCAGCCAGGAGTCAAACCTTGAATGTTCTTCTCTGTAATTAGACACATTATCCATTGCGCCACTGGCACCACGTCTAAGTTGAAGTCAGGTCACAGCTAGACCAGTTTACACAGTCATAGCGTCTGTCAAAAACAAGGTTCCTTGGTTTTCTGTTTCAGATGCATATCTTAATTTGATCCTCCTGTTGTTGCATGAATTTTACTGCAGAGCAAGAAATGCAGCCATGAAGTGTATTCAACGTTTAAAAACCCTTGTATAATTTGAATCTACATAACATGTCACATTTCCTGTTGCTGAGGGAATATTGTTGTGTTGTGAGAAACTGCTGCATCTGTTGTTACACAAGTGGATACCCTACGAAAATATATTCTTTCCCATAACGGGAGTTGAACCCGGGCCACCTGAAAACCAGGAATCCTAACCGCTAGACCATATGGGAAGACACATACTGAAAAATACACATCACAGACAAATCTTTAAATGTTGACATTATGCCTGTTGGATTGAAAAGCGACATCTTTTTTCTCAGAGATGTTGGGGAATGTCCAGATGATTTCGTGTTTGAATTCAATAAATTGATTTTGGTCAATTCAATAAAGTATTGAGCCAGCCAGGAGTTGAACCTAGAATCTTCTGATCCGTAGTCAGACACTTTATCCATTGCGCCACTGGCCACACATTTAAGCTGAAGTCAGGTCACAGCTAGACCAGTGTAGCGTCTGTCAATAACAAGGTTCCTTGGTTTTCTGTTTCAGATGCATATCTTAATTTGATCCTCCTGTTGTTGCATGAATTTTACTGCAGAGCAAGAAATGCAGCCATGAAGTTTATTCAACGTTTAAAAAGCTTTGTATAATTTGAATATACATAACATGTCACATTTCCTGTTGCTGAGGGAATATTGTTTTGTGAAACTGCTGCATCTGTTGTTACACAAGTGCGTACCTAACGACAAGTTATTCTTTCTGATACCGGGAGTTGAACCTGCAGAATTTTACTGGGTGAAAACCAGGAATCCTATTCAACGTTTAAAAAGCCTTGTATAATTTGAATCTACATAACTTGTCACATTTCCTGTTGCTGAGGGAATATTGTTGTGTTGTGAGAAACTGCTGCATCTGTTGTTACACAAGTGGATACCCTACGAAAATATATTCTTTCCCATAACGGGAGTTGAACCCGGGCCCGGGTGAAAACCAGGAATCCTAACCGCTAGACCATATGGGAAGACACATACTGAAAAATACACATCACAGACAAATCTTTAAATGTTGACATTATGCCTGTTGGATTGAAAAGCGACATCTTTTTTTCTCAGAGATGTTGGGGAATGTCCAGATGATTTCGGTCAATTCAATAAATTGATTTTGGTCAATTCAATAAAGTATTGAGCCAGCCAGGAGTTGAACCTAGAATCTTCTTATCCGTAGGCAGACACTTTATCCATTGCGCCACTGGCCACACATTTAAGCTGAAGTCAGGTCACAGCTAGACCAGTGTAGCGTCTGTCAATAACAAGGTTCCTTGGTTTTCTGTTTCAGATGCATATCTTAATTTGATCCTCCTGTTGTTGCATGAATTTTACTGCAGAGCAAGAAATGCAGCCATGAAGTTTATTCAACGTTTAAAAAGCTTTGTATAATTTGAATATACATAACATGTCACATTTCCTGTTGCTGAGGGAATATTGTTTTGTGAAACTGCTGCATCTGTTGTTACACAAGTGCGTACCTAACGACAAGTTATTCTTTCTGATACCGGGAGTTGAACCTAGGCCACCTGGGTGAAAACCAGGAATCCTATTCAACGTTTAAAAAGCCTTGTATAATTTGAATCTACATAACTTGTCACATTTCCTGTTGCTGAGGGAATATTGTTGTGTTGTGAGAAACTGCTGCATCTGTTGTTACACAAGTGGGTACCTTACGAAAAGATATTCATTCCCATACCACCTGGGTGAAAACCAGGAATCCTATTCAACGTTTAAAAACCCTTGTATAATTTGAATCTACATAAAATTTAACATTTCCTGAGGGAATACTGTTGTGTTCTGAGAAACTGCTGCATCTTTTGTTACACAAGTGATTACCTAACGACAAGATATTCTTTTCCATACCGGGAGTTGAACCCAGGCAACCTGGGTGAAAACCAGGAATCCTAACTGCTAGACCATATGGGAAGACACATACTTAAAATACACATCACAGACAAATCTTTAAATGTTGACATTATGCCTGTTTGATTTAAAAGCTACATCTTTTTTAATACAGTATCATTCCCTGCTTGATTTCAGTCAATTAAACAAAGTATTGAGCCAGCCAGGAGTCGAACCTAGAATCTTCTGATCCGTAGTCAGACACGTTATCCATTCAAATCAAATCAAATCAAATGTTATTCGTCACATACACATGGTTAGCAGATGTTAATGAGAGTGTAGCGAAATGCTTGTGCTTCTAGTTCCGACAATGCAGTGATAACCAACAAGTAATCTAACTAACAATTCCAAAACTACTGTCTTATACACAGTGTAAGGGGATAAGGAACATGTACATAAGGATATATGAATGAGTGATGGTACAGAGCAGCATACAGTAGATGGTATCGAGTACAGTATATACATATGAGATGAGTGTGTAGACAAAGTAAACAAAGTGGCATAGTTAAAGTGGCTAGTGATACATGTGTTACATAAGGATGCAGTCGATGATGTAGAGTACAGTATATACATATGCATATGAGATGAATAATGTAGGGTAAGTAACATTATATAAGGTAGCATTGTTTAAAGTGGCTAGTGATATATTTACATCATTTCCCATCAATTCCCATTATTAAAATGGCTGGAGTTGGGTCAGTGTCAATGACAGTGTGTTGGCAGAAGCCACTCAATGTTAGTGGTGGCTGTTTAACAGTCTGATGGCCTTGAGATAGAAGCTGTTTTTCAGTCTCTCGGTCCCAGCTTTGATGCACCTGTACTGACCTCGCCTTCTGGATGATAGCGGGGTGAACAGGCAGTGGTTCGGGTGGTTGATGTCCTTGATGATCTTTATGGCCTTCCTGTAACAACGGGTGGTGTAGGTGTCCTGGAGGGCAGGTAGTTTGCCCCCGGTGATGCGTTGTGCAGTCCTCACTACCCTCTGGAGAGCCTTACGGTTGAGGGCGGAGCAGTTGCCGTACCAGGCGGTGATACAGCCCGCCAGGATGCTCTCGATTGTGCATCTGTAGAAGTTTGTGAGTGCTTTTGGTGACAAGCCAATTTCTTCAGCCTCCTGAGGTTGAATAGGCGCTGCTGCGCCTTCTTCACGACGCTGTCAGTGTGAGTGGACCAATTCAGTTTGTCTGTGATGTGTATGCCGAGGAACTTAAAACTAGCTACCCTCTCCACTACTGTTCCATCGATGTGGATAGGGGGGTGTTCCCTCTGCTGTTTCCAGATGCATATCTTAATTTGATCCTCCTGTTGTTGCATGAATTTTACTGCAGAGCAAGAAATGCAACCATGAAGTGTATTTAACGTTTAAAAAGCCTTGTATAATTTGAATCTACATAACATGTCACATTTCCTGAGCGAATATTGTTGTGTTGTGAGAAACTGCTGCATCTGTTGTTACACAAGTGGGTAACATAACAAAAATATATTCTTTCCCATACCGGGAGTTGAACCCGGGCCAGCTGGGTGAAAACCAGGAATCCTAACCGCTAGACCATATGGGAAGACACATAGTTAATACACACATCACAGACAAATCTTTAGATGTTGACATCATGCCTGTTGGATTTAAAAGCTAAATATTTTGTTCTCAGAGATGTCGGGGAATGTCCAGATGAAATCCGTCTAAAATGTGTTTGAAGTGAGAACAGCCAGAAGCACTGAAAGGTTTACAGTATCATTCCCAGCTTGATTTCAGTCAATTAAATAAACTATTGAGGCAGCCAGGAGTCAAACCTTGAATGTTCTTCTCTGTAATTAGACACATTATCCATTGCGCCACTGGCACCACGTCTAAGTTGAAGTCAGGTCACAGCTAGACCAGTTTACACAGTCATAGCGTCTGTCAAAAACAAGGTTCCTTGGTTTTCTGTTTCAGATGCATATCTTAATTTGATCCTCCTGTTGTTGCATGAATTTTACTGCAGAGCAAGAAATGCAGCCATGAAGTGTATTCAACGTTTAAAAACCCTTGTATAATTTGAATCTACATAACATGTCACATTTCCTGTTGCTGAGGGAATATTGTTGTGTTGTGAGAAACTGCTGCATCTGTTGTTACACAAGTGGATACCCTACGAAAATATATTCTTTCCCATAACGGGAGTTGAACCCGGGGGTGAAAACCAGGAATCCTAACCGCTAGACCATATGGGAAGACACATACTGAAAAATACACATCACAGACAAATCTTTAAATGTTGACATTATGCCTGTTGGATTTAAAAGTGACATCTTTTTTTCTCAGAGATGTTGGGGAATGTCCAGATGATTTCGGTCAATTCAATAAAGTATTGAGCCAGTCAGGAGTTGAACCTAGAATCTTCTGATCCGTAGTCAGACACTTTATCCATTGCGCCACTGGCCACACATTTAAACTGAAGTCAGGTCACAGCTAGACCAGTGTACACAGTCATAGCGTCTGTCAATAACAAGGTTCCTTGGTTTTCTGTTTCAGATGCATATCTTCATTTGATCCTCCTGTTGTTGCATGAATTTTACTGCAGAGCAAGAAATGCAGCCATGAAGTGTATTCAACGTTTAAAAACTCTTGTATAATATGAATATACATGAAGTTTAACATTTCCTGTTGCTGAGGGAATACTGTTGTGTTGTGTGAAAGCACTGCATATTTTGTTACACAAGTGCTTACCTAACGACAAGATATTCTTTCCCATACCGGGAGTCGAACCCGGGCCACCAGAGTGAAAACCAGGAATCCTAACCGCTAGACCATATGGGAAGACACATACTTAAAATACACATCACAGACAAATCTTTAAATGTTGACATTATGCCTGTTGGATTCAAAAGCTACATCTTTTTTTCTCAGAGATGTTGGGGAATGTCCAGATGAAATCCGTCTAAAATGTGTTTGAAGTGAGAACAGCCAGAAGCACTGAAAGTTATACAGTATCATTCCCAGCTTGATTTCAGTCAATTAAATAATGTATTGACCCAGCCAGGAGACGAACATAGAATATTCTGATCCGTAGTCAGACACATTATGCATTGCGCCACTGGCCGCACGTCTAAGCTGAAGTCAGGTCACAGCTAGACCAGTGTATTCTTTCTCATACCGGGAATTGAAACCTGGCCACCTGGGTGAAAACCAGGAATCCTTACCGCTAGACCATATGGGAAGAAACATACTTAAAATACACATCACAGTCAAATCTTTAAATGTTGACATTATGCCTGTTTGATTTAAAAGCTACATCTTTTTTTTAATACAGTATCATTCCCTGCTTGATTTCAGTCAATTAAACAAAGTATTGAGACAGCCAGGAGTCGAATATAGAATCTTCTGATCCGTAGTCAGACACGTTATCCATTGCGCCAGTGGCCCCACGTCTGAGCTGAAGTCAGGTCACAGCTAGACCAGTGTACACAGTCATAGCGTTTCTCAACAACAAGGTTCCTTGGTTTTCTGTTTCAGATGCATATGTTAATTTGATCCTCCTGTTGTTGCATGAATTTTACTGCAGAGCAAGAAATGCAGCCATGAAGTGTATTCAACGTTTAAAAAGCTTTGTATAATTTGAATCTACATAACAAGTCACATTTCCTGTTGCTGAGGGAATATTGTTGTGTTGTGAGAAACTGCTGCATCTGTTGTTACACAAGTACGTACCTAACGACAATATATTATTTCTCATACCGGGAATTGAAACCTGGCCACCTGGGTGAAAACCAGGAATCCTTACCGCTAGACCATATGGGAAGAAACATACTTAAAATACACATCACAGTCAAATCTTTAAATGTTGACATTATGCCTGTTTGATTTAAAAGCTACATCTTTTTTTTAATAGAGTATCATTCCCTGCTTGATTTCAGTCAATTAAACAAAGTATTGAGACAGCCAGGAGTCGAACCTAGAATCTTCTGATCCATAGTCAGACACGTTATCCATTGCGCCAGTGGCACCACGTCTAAGCTGAAGTCAGGTCACAGCTAGACCAGTGTACACAGTCATAGCGTTTCTCAAAAACAAGGTTCCTTGGTTTTCTGTTTCAGATGCATATGTTAATTTGATCCTCCTGTTGTTGCATGAATTTTACTGCAGAGCAAGAAATGCAGCCATGAAGTGTATTCAACGTTTAAAAAACGTTATATAATATGAATCTACATAACATGTCACATTTCCTGTTGCTGAGTGAATATTGTTGTGTTGTGTGAAAGTACTGCATCTGTTGTTACACAAGTGCGTACCTAATGACAAGTTATTCTTTCCCATACCGGGAGTTGAACCCGGGCCACCTGGGTGAAAACCAGGAATCCTAACCGCTAGACCATATGGGAAGACACATACTTAAAATACACATCACAGACAAATCTTTAAATGTTGACATTATACCTGTTGGATTTAAAAGCAACATCTTTTTTTCTCAGAGATGTTGGGGAATGTCCAGATGAAATCCGTCTAAAATGTGTTTGAAGTGACAACAGCCAGAAGCACTGAAAAGTATACAGTATCATTCCCAGCTTGATTTCAGTCAATTAAATAAAGTACTGAGCCAGCCAGGAGTCAAACCTAGAATCTTCTTATCCGTAGTCAGACACGTTATCCATTGCGCCACTGGCCCCACATCTAAACTGTAGTCAGGTCACAGCTAGACCAGTGTACACAGTCATAGCGTCTGTCAACAAAAAGGTTCCTTGGTTTTCTGTTTCAGATGCATATGTTAATTTGATCCTCCTGTTGTTGCATGAATTTTACTGCAGAGCAAGAAATGCAGCCATGAAGTGTATTCAACGTTTAAAAAGCCTTGTATAATTTTAATCTACATAACAAGTCACATTTCCTGTTGCTGAGGGAATATTGTTGTGTTGTGAGAAACTGCTGCATCTGTTGTTACACAAGTGGGTACCTAAAGAAAATATGTTCTTTCCCATACCGGGAGTTGAACACGGCCACCTGGGTGAAAACCAGGAATCCTAACCGCTAGACCATATGGGAAGACATATACTTAAAATACACATCACAGACAAATCTTTAAATGTTGACATCATGCCTGTTGGATTCAAAAACTACATCTTTTTTTCTCAGAGATGTTGGGGAATGTCCAGATGAAATCTGTCTAAAATGTGTTTGAAGTGAGAACAGCCAGAAGCACTGAAAGGTATACAGTATCATTCCCAGCTTGATTTCAGTCAATTAAATAAAGTATTGAGCCAGCCAGGAGTCGAACCTAGAATCTTCTGATCCGTAGTCAGACACGTTATCCATTGCGCCACTGGCCCCACATCTAAGCTGAAGTCAGGTCACAGCTAGACCAGTGTACACAGTCATGGCGTCTGTCAACAACAAGGTTCCTTGGTTTTCTGTTTCAGATGCATATCTTAATTTGATCCTCCTGTTGTTGCATGAATTTTACTGCAGAGCAAGAAATGCAGCCATGAAGTGTATTCAACGTTTAAAAAGCTTTGTATATACATAATAATAATAATAATAATAATATATGCCATTTAGCAGAAGCTTTTATACATAACATGTCACATTTCCTGTTGCTGAGGGAATATTGTTGTGTTGTGTGAAACTGCTGCATCTGTTATAACACAAGTGGGTACCTAACGATAAGATGATCTTTACCATACCGGGAGTTGAACCCAGGCCACCTGTGTGAAAACCAGGAATCCTAACCGCTAGACCATATGGGAAGACACATACTTAAAATACACATCACAGACAAATCTTTAAATGTTGACATTATGCCTGTTGGATTTCAAAGCTACATCTTTTTTTCTCAGAGATGTTGGGGAATGTCCAGATGAAATCCGTCTAAAATGTGTTTTGAAGTGAGAACAGCCAGAAGCACTGAAAGGTATACAGTATCATTCCCAGCTTGATTTCAGTCAATTAAATAAAGTATTGAGCCAGCCAGGAGTCGAACCTAGAATCTTCTGATCCGTAGTCAGACACGTTATCCATTGCGCCACTGGCCCCACGTCTAAGCTGAAGTCAGGTCACAGCTAGAACAGTGTACACAGTCATGGCGTCTGTCAGCAAAAAGGTTCCTTGGTTTTCTGTTTCAGATGCATATGTTAATTTGATCCTCCTGTTGTTGCATGAATTTTACTGCAGAGCAAGAAATGCAGCCATGAAGTGTATTCAACGTTTAAAAAACATTATATAATATGAATCTACATAACATGTCACATTTCCTGTTGCTGAGTGAATATTGTTGTGTTGTGTGAAAGTACTGCATCTGTTGTTACACAAGTGCGTACCTAATGACAAGTTATTCTTTCCCATACCGGGAGTTGAACCCAGGCCACCTGGGTGAAAACCAGGAATCCTAACCGCTAGACCATATGGGAAGACATGTACATAAAATACACATCACAGACAAATCTTTAAATGTTGACATCATGCCTGTTGGATTCAAAAACTACATCTTTTTTTCTCAGAGATGTTGGGGAATGTCCAGATGAAATCTGTCTAAAATGTGTTTGAAGTGAGAACAGCCAGAAGCACTGAAAGGCATACAGTATCATTCCCAGCTTGATTTCAGTCAATTAAATAAAGTATTGAGCCAGCCAGGAGTCGAACCTAGAATCTTCTGATCCGTAGTCAGACACGTTATCCATTGCGCCACTGGCCCCACGTCTAAGCTGAAGTCAGGTCACAGCTAGAACAGTGTACACAGTCATGGCGTCTGTCAGCAAAAAGGTTCCTTGGTTTTCTGTTTCAGATGCATATGTTAATTTGATCCTCCTGTTGTTGCATGAATTTTACTGCAGAGCAAGAAATGCAGCCATGAAGTGTATTCAACGTTTAAAAAGCCTTGTATAATTTTAATCTACATAACAAGTCACATTTCCTGTTGCTGAGGGAATATTGTTGTGTTGTGAGAAACTGCTGCATCTGTTGTTACACAAGTGGGTACCTAAAGAAAATATATTCTTTCCCATAAAACCAGGAATCCTAACCGAGTTGAACCATCGCCTGTTGGATTCCAGAGATGTTGGGGAATGTCCAGATGAAATCTGTCTAAAATGTGTTTGAAGTGAGAACAGCCAGAAGCACTGAAAGGTATACAGTATCATTCCCAGCTTGATTTCAGTCAATTAAACAAAGTATTGAGCCAGCCAGGAGTCCAACCTAGAATCTTCTTATCCGTATTCAGACACGTTATCCATTGCAACACTGGCCCCACGTCTAAGCTGAAGTCAGGTCACAGCTAGACCAATGTACACAGTCATAGCGTCTGTCAAAAACAAGGTTCCTTGGTTTTCTGTTTCAGATGCATATCTTAATTTGATCCTCCTGTTGTTGCATGAATTTTACTGTAGAGCAAGAAATGCAGCCATGAAGTGTATTCAAAGTTTAAAAAGCCTTGTATAATTTGAATCTACATAACAAGTTTTCCTGTTGCTGAGAGAATATTGTTGTGTTGTGTGAAACTGCTGCATCTGTTGTTACACAAGTGGTACCTACACCAAAAGATATTCTTTCCCATACCGGGAGTTGAACCCGGGCACCTTGGGTGAAAAGCAGGAATCCTAACTGCTAGACCATATGGGAAGAAAGATACTTAAAATACACATCACAGACAAATCTTTAAATGTTGACATTATGCCTGTTGGATTTAAAAGCTACATCTTTTTTTCTCAGAGATGTTGGGGAATGTCCAGATGAAATCTGTGTAAAATGTGTTTGAAGTGAGAACAGCCAGAAGCACTGAAAGGTATACAGTATCATTCCCAGCTTGATTTAAGTCAATTAAATAAAGTATTGAGCCAGCCAGGAGTCGAACCTAGAATCTTCTGATCCGTAGTCAGACACGTTATCCATTGCGCCACTGGCCCCACGTCTAAGCTGAAGTCAGGTCACAGCTAGACAAGTGTACACAGTCATAGCGTCTCTCAACAACAAGGTTCCTTTTTTTTCTGTTTCAGATGCATATCTTAATTTGATCCTCCTGTTGTTGCATGAATTTTACTGCAGAGCAAGAAATGCAGCCATGAAGTGTATTCAACGTTTAAAAAAATTGTATAATTTGAATCTACATGACATGTCACATTTCATGTTGCTGAGGGAATATTGTTGTGTTGTGAGAAACTGCTGCATCTGTTGTTACACAAGTGGGTACCTAATGACAAGATATCCTTTCCCATACCGGGAGTTGAACCCGGGAGACCTGGGTGAAAACCAGGAATCCTAACCGCTAGACCATATGGGAAGACAAAATACTTAAAATACACATCACAGACAAATCTTTAAATGTTGACATTATGCCTGTTTGATTTAAAAGCTACATCTTTTTTAATACAGTATCATTCCCTGCTTGATTTCAGTCACTTAAACAAAGTATTGAGCCAGCCAGGAGTCGAACCTAGAATCTTCTGATCCGTAGTCAGACACGTTATCCATTCAAATCAAATCAAATCAAATTTTATTTGTCACATACACATGGTTAGCAGATGTTAATGCGAGTGTAGCGAAATGCTTGTGCTTCTAGTTCCGACAATGCAGTGATAACCAACAAGTAATCTAACTAACAATTCCAAAACTACTGTCTTATACACAGTGTAAGGGGATAAGGAACATGTACATAAGGATATATGAATGAGTGATGGTACAGAGCAGCATACAGTAGATGGTATCGAGTACAGTATATACATATGAGATGAGTGTGTAGACAAAGTAAACAAAGTGGCATAGTTAAAGTGGCTAGTGATACATGTGTTACATAAGGATGCAGTCGATGATGTAGAGTACAGTATATACATATGCATATGAGATGAATAATGTAGGGTAAGTAACATTATATAAGGTAGCATTGTTTAAAGTGGCTAGTGATATATTTACATCATTTCCCATCAATTCCCATTATTAAAATGGCTGGAGTTGGGTCAGTGTCAATGACAGTGTGTTGGCAGCAGCCACTCAATGTTAGTGGTGGCTGTTTAACAGTCTGATGGCCTTGAGATAGAAGCTGTTTTTCAGTCTCTCGGTCCCAGCTTTGATGCACCTGTACTGACCTCGCCTTCTGGATGATAGCGGGGTGAACAGGCATTGGTTCGGGTGGTTGATGTCCTTGATGATCTTTATGGCCTTCCTGTAACAACGGGTGGTGTAGGTGTCCTGGAGGGCAGGTAGTTTGCCCCCGGTGATGCGTTGTGCAGTCCTCACTACCCTCTGGAGAGCCTTACGGTTGAGGGCGGAGCAGTTGCCGTACCAGGCGGTGATACAGCCCGCCAGGATGCTCTCGATTGTGCATCTGTAGAAGTTTGTGAGTGCTTTTGGTGACAAGCCGAATTTCTTCAGCCTCCTGAGGTTGAATAGGCGCTGCTGCGCTTCTTCACGACGCTGTCAGTGTGAGTGGACCAATTCAGTTTGTCTGTGATGTGTATGCCGAGGAACTTAAAACTAGCTACCCTCTCCACTACTGTTCCATCGATGTGGATAGGGGGTGTTCCCTCTGCTGTTTCCTGAAGTCCACAATCATCTCCTTAGTTTTGTTGACGTTGAGTGTGAGGTTATTTTCCTGACACCACACTCCGAGGGCCCTCACCTCCTCCCTGTAGGCCGTCTCGTCGTTGTTGGTAATCAAGCCTACCACTGTTGTGTCGTCCGCAAACTTGATGATTGAGTTGGAGGCGTGCGTGGCCACGCAGTCGTGGGTGAACAGGGAGTACAGGAGAGGGCTCAGAACGCACCTTGTGGGGCCCCCGTGTTGAGGATCAGCGGGAAGGAGATGTTGTTGCCTACCCTCACTGGCACCACGTCTAAGCTGAAGTCAGGTCACAGCTAGACAAATGTACACAGTCAAAGCGTCTGTCAACAACAAGGTTCCTTGGTTTTCTGTTTCAGATGCATATCTTAATTTGATCCTCCTGTTGTTGCATGAATTTTACTGCAGAGCAAGAAATGCAACCATGAAGTGTATTTAACGTTTAAAAAGCCTTGTATAATTTGAATCTACATAACATGTCACATTTCCTGAGCGAATATTGTTGTGTTGTGAGAAACTGCTGCATCTGTTGTTACACAAGTGCGTACCTAACGACAAGATATTCTTTCCCATACCGGGAGTTGAACCCAGGCAACCTGGGTGAAAACCAGGAATCCTAACTGCTAGACCATATGGGAAGACACATACTTAAAATACACATCACAGACAAATCTTTAAATGTTGACATTATGCCTGTTGGATTTAAAAGCAACATCTTTTTTCTCAGAGAGGTTGGGGAATGTCCAGATGAAATCCATCTATAATGTGTTTGAAGTGAGAACAGCCAGAAGCACTGAAAGGTAAACAGTATCATTCCCAGCTTGATTTCAGTCAATTAAATAAATTATTGAGCCAGCCAGGAGTCGAACCTAGAATCTTCTGATCCGTAGTCAGACACGTTATCCATTGCGCCACTGGCCCCACGTCTAAGCTAAAGTCAGGTCACAGCTAGACCAGTGTACACAGTCATAGCATCTGTCAAAAACAAGGTTCCTTTGTTTTCTGTTTCAGATGCATATGTTAATTTGATCCTCCTGTTGTTGCATGAATTTTACTGCAGAGCAAGAAATGCAGCCATGAAGTGTATTCAACGTTTAAAAAATGTTATATAATATGAATCTACATAACATGTCACATTTCCTGTGGCTGAGTGAATATTGTTGTGTTTTGTGAAAGTACTGCATCTGTTGTTACACAAGTGCGTACCTAATGACAAGTTATTCTTTCCCATACCGGGAGTTGAACCCGGGCCACCTGGGTGAAAACCAGGGATCCTAATCGCTAGACCATATGGGAAGACACATACTTAAAATACACATCACAGACAAATCTTTAAATGTTGACATTATGCCTGTTGGATTTAAAAGCTACATCTTTTTTTCTCAGAGATGTTGGGGAATGTCCAGATGAAATCCGTGTAAAATGTGTTTGAAGTGAGAACAGCCAGAAGCACTGAAAGGTACACAGTATCATTCACAGCTTGATTTAAGTCAATTAAACAAAGTACTGAGCCAGCCAGGAGTCGAACCTAGAATCTTCTGATCTGTAGTCAGACACGTTATCCATTGTGCCACTGGCCCCACGTCTAAAACGAAGTCAGGTCACAGCTAGACCAGTGTACACAGTCTTGGCGTCTGTCAACAACAAGGTTCCTCGGTTTTCTGTTTCAGATGCATATCTTAATTTGATCCTCCTGTTGTTGCATGAATTTTACTGCAGAGCAAGAAATGCAGCCATGAAGTTTATTCAACGTTTAAAAAGCTTTGTATAATTTCAATATACATAACATGTCACATTTCCTGTTGCTGAGGGAATATTGTTGTGTTGTGTGAAACTGCTGCATCTGTTGTTACACAAGTGCGTACCTAATGACAAGTTATTCTTTCCCATACCGGGAGTTGAACCCGGGCCACCTGGGTGAAAACCAGGGATCCTAATCGCTAGACCATATGGGAAGACACATACTTAAAATACACATCACAGACAAATCTTTAAATGTTGACATTATGCCTGTTGGATTTAAAAGCTACATCTTTTTTCTCAGAGATGTTGGGGAATGTCCAGATGAAATCCGTGTAAAATGTGTTTGAAGTGAGAACAGCCAGAAGCACTGAAAGGTACACAGTATCATTCACAGCTTGATTTCAGTCAATTAAACAAAGTACTGAGCCAGCCAGGAGTCGAACCTAGAATCTTCTGATCTGTAGTCAGACACGTTATCCATTGTGCCACTGGCCCCACGTCTAAAACTGAAGTCAGGTCACAGCTAGACCAGTGTACACAGTCTTGGCGTCTGTCAACAACAAGGTTCCTCGGTTTTCTGTTTCAGATGCATATCTTAATTTGATCCTCCTGTTGTTGCATGAATTTTACTGCAGAGCAAGAAATGCAGCCATGAAGTTTATTCAACGTTTAAAAAGCTTTGTATAATTTCAATATACATAACATGTCACATTTCCTGTTGCTGAGGGAATATTGTTGTGTTGTGAAACTGCTGCATCTGTTGTTACACAAGTGGGTACCTAACGAAAATATATTCTTTCCCATACCAGGAGTTGAACCCGGGCCACCTGGGTGAAAACCAGGAATCCTAACCGCTAGACCATATGGGAAGAAACATACTTAAAATACACATCACAGACAAATCTTTAAATGTTGACATCATGCCTGTTGGATTTAAAAGCTACATCTTTTTTTCTCAGAGATGTTGGGGAATGTCCAGATGAAATCCGTCTAAAATGTGTTTAAAGTGAGAACAGCCAGAAGCACTGAAAGGTATACAGTATCATTCCCAGCTTGATTTCAGTCAATTAAATAAAGTATTGAGCCAGCCAGGAGTCGAACCTAGAATCTTCTGATCCGTAGTCAGACACGTTATCCATTGCGCCACTGGCCCCACGTCTAAGCTGAAGTCAGGTCACAGCTAGACCAGTGTACACAGTCATAGCGTCTGTCAACAACAAGGTTCCTTGGTTTTCTGTTTCAGATGCATATCTTAATTTGATCCTCCTGTTGTTGCATGAATTTTACTGCAGAGCAAGAAATGCAGCCATTAAGTGAATTCAACGTTTAAAAAGCCTTGTATAATTTGAATCTACATGACATGTCACATTTCCTGTTGCTGAGGGAATATTGTTTTGTGAAACTGCTGCATCTGTTGTTACACAAGTGCGTACCTAACTGTTATTATTTCTTATACCGGGAGTTGAACCTAGGCCACCTGGGTGAAAACCAGGAATCCTATTCAACGTTTAAAAAGCCTTGTATAATTTGAATCTACATAACTTGTCACATTTCTTTGCTGAGGGAATATTGTTGTGTTGTGAGAAACTGCTGCATCTGTTGTTACACAAGTGGGTACCTTACGAAAAGATATTCTTTCCCATACCACCTGGGTGAAAACCAGGAATCCTAACCGCTAGACCATATGGGAAGACAAAAACTTAAAATACACATCACAGACAAATCTTTAAATGTTGACATTATGCCTGTTGGATTTAAAAGCGACATATTTTTTTTCTCAGAGATGTTGGGGAATGTCCAGATGAAATCCGTCTAAAATGTGTTTGAAGTGACAACAGCCAGAAGCACTGAAAGGTATACAGTATCATTCCCAGCTTGATTTCAGTCAATTAAACAAAGTATTGAGCCAGCCAGGAGTCGAACCTAGAATCTTCTGATCCGTAGTCAGACACGTTATCCATTGCGCCACTGGCCCCACGTCTAAGCTGAAGTCAGGTCACAGCTAGACCAGTGTACACAGTCATAGTGTCTCAACAACAAGGTTCCTTTTTCTCTGTTTCAGATGCATATCTTAATTTGATCCTCCTGTTGTTGCATGAATTTTACTGCAGAGCAAGAAATGCAGCCATGAAGTGTATTCAACGTTTAAAAAGCCATGTATAATTTGAATCTACATAACAAGTCACATTTCCTGTTGCTGAGGGAATATTGTTGTGTTGTGAGAAACTGCTGCATCTGTTGTTACACAAGTGGGTACCTAACGAAAATATATTCTTTCCCATACCGGGAGTTGAAACCGGGACACCTGGGTGAAAACCAGGAATCCTAAACACTAGACCATATGGGAAGACACATACTTAAAATACACATCACAGACAAATCTTTAAATGTTGACATTATGCCTGTTTGATTTAAAAGCTACATCTTTTTTTAATACAGTATCATTCCCTGCTTGATTTCAGTCAATTAAACAAAG